>NC_052148.1:3996125-4069150 GCF_902713615.1 Scyliorhinus canicula
CCTGCACTGCACCGTCTCACCCGGCAGGCCTGCACAGCACCGTCTCCCCCGGCAGGCCTGCACTGCACCGTCTCACCCGGCACAGCACCGTCTCACCCGGCAGGCCTGTACAGCACCGTCTCACCCGGCAGGCCTGCACTGCACCGTCTCACCCGGCAGGCCTGCACAGCACCGTCTCCCCCGGCAGGCCTGCACTGCACCGTCTCACCCGGCACAGCACCGTCTCACCCGGCAGGCCTGCACTGCACCGTCTCACCCGGCACAGCACCGTCTCACCCGGCAGGCCTGTACAGCACCATCTCACCCTGGCAGGCCTACACCGGCTCACCCGGCAGGCCTGTACAGCACCGTCTCACCCGGCAGGCCTACACCGGCTCACCCGGCAGGCCCGCACTGCACCGTCTTCACCCGGCAGGCCTGCACTGCACCGTCTCACCCGGCAGCCTGCACCGTCTCACCCGGCAGCCTGCACCGTCTCACCCGGCAGCCTGCACCGTCTCACCCGGCAGGCCTGCACCGTCTCACCCGGCAGCCTGCACCGTCTCACCCGGCAGCCTGCACCGTCTCACCCGGCAGGCCTGCACCGTCTCACCCGGCAGCCTGCACCGTCTCACCCGGCAGGCCTGCACCGTCTCACCCGGCAGGCCTGCACCGTCTCACCCGGCAGGCCTGCACCGTCTCACCTGGCAGCCTGCACCGTCTCACCCGGCAGGCCTGCACCGTCTCACCCGGCAGGCCTGCACCGTCTCACCCGGCACAGCACCGTCTCACCCGGCACAGCACCGTCTCACCCGGCAGGCCTGCACAGCACCGGCTCACCCGGCAGGCCTGCACCGTCTCACCCGGCAGGCCTGCACCGTCTCACCCGGCAGGCCTGCACCGTCTCACCCGGCACAGCACCGTCTCACCCGGCACAGCACCGTCTCACCCGGCAGGCCTGCACAGCACCGGCTCACCCGGCAGGCCTGCACAGCACCGTCTCACCCGGCAGGCCTGCACCGTCTCACCCAGCACAGCACCGTCTCACCCGGCAGGCCTGCACCGTCTCACCCGGCACAGCACCGTCTCACCCTGCAGGCCTGCACCGTCTCACCCGGCAGGCCTGCACCGTCTCACCCGGCAGGCCTGCACCGTCTCACCCGGCACAGCACCGTCTCACCCGGCACAGCACCGTCTCACCCGGCACAGCACCGTCTCACCCGGCAGGCCTGCACCGTCTCACCCGGCAGGCCTGCACCGTCTCACCCGGCACAGCACCGTCTCACCCGGCACAGCACCGTCTCACCCGGCAGGCCTGCACCGTCTCACCCGGCACAGCACCGTCTCACCCGGCAGGCCTGCACCGTCTCACCCGGCACAGCACCGTCTCACCCGGCAGGCCCGCACCGTCTCACCCGGCACAGCACCGTCTCACCCGGCACAGCACCGTCTCACCCGGCACAGCACCGTCTCACCCGGCAGGCCTGCACCATCTCACCCGGCACAGCACCGTCTCACCCGGCAGGCCTGCACAGCACCGTCTCACCCGGCAGGCCTGCACCGTCTCACCCGGCAGGCCTGCACCGTCTCACCCGGCAGGCCTGCACCGTCTCACCCGGCAGGCCTGCACCGTCTCACCCGGCAGGCCTGCACCGTCTCACCCGGCACAGCACCGTCTCCCCCGGCAGGCCTGCACTGCACCGTCTCACCCGGCACAGCACCGTCTCACCCGGCAGGCCCGCACCGTCTCACCCGGCAGGCCTGCACCGTCTCACCCGGCAGGCCTGCACTGCACCGTCTCACCCGGCAGGCCTGCACAGCACCGTCTCCCCCGGCAGGCCTGCACTGCACCGTCTCACCCGGCACAGCACCGTCTCACCCGGCAGGCCTGTACAGCACCGTCTCACCCGGCAGGCCTGCACTGCACCGTCTCACCCGGCAGGCCTGCACAGCACCGTCTCCCCCGGCAGGCCTGCACTGCACCGTCTCACCCGGCACAGCACCGTCTCACCCGGCAGGCCTGTACAGCACCGTCTCACCCGGCACAGCACCGTCTCACCCGGCACAGCACCGTCTCACCCGGCAGGCCTGTACAGCACCGTCTCACCCGGCAGGCCTACACCGGCTCACCCGGCAGGCCCGCACTGCACCGTCTCACCCGGCAGGCCTGCACTGCACCGTCTCACCCGGCAGCCTGCACCGTCTCACCCGGCAGCCTGCACCGTCTCACCGGCAGCCTGCACCGTCTCACCCGGCAGGCCTGCACCGTCTCACCCGGCAGCCTGCACCGTCTCACCCGGCACAGCACCGTCTCACCCGGCAGCCTGCACCGTCTCACCCGGCAGCCTGCACCGTCTCACCCGGCAGGCCTGCACCGTCTCACCCGGCAGGCCTGCACTGTCTCACCCGGCACAGCACCGTCTCACCCGGCACCAGCACAGTCTCACCGGCAGGCCTGCACAGCACCGGCTCACCCGGCAGGCCTGCACCGTCTCACACCGGCACAGCACCGTCTCACCCGGCAGGCCTGCACTGTCTCACCCGGCAGGCAGGCACCGCTCCCCCGGCAGGCCTGCACTGCACCGTCTCACCCGGCACAGCACCGTCTCACCCGGCAGGCCTCCACTGCACGTCGCACCCGCCGCACCAGCACGTCTCACCGGCAGGCCTGACAGCACCGTCTCACCCGCGGCCTACACCGGCTCACCCGGCAGGCCCGCACTGCACCGTCTCACCCGGCATGCCTGCACTGCACCGTCTCACCCGGCAGGCCTGCACAGCACCGTCTCACCCGGCAGCCTGCACCGTCTCACCCGGCAGCCTGCACCGTCTCACCCGGCAGGCCTGCACCGTCTCACCCGGCAGGCCTGCACCGTCTCACCCGGCACAGCACCGTCTCACCCGGCACAGCACCGTCTCACCCGGCAGGCCTGCACAGCACCGTCTCACCCGGCAGGCCTGCACTGTCTCACCCGGCAGGCCGGCACCGTCTCACCCGGCAGCCTGCACAGCACCGTCTCACCCGGCAGGCCTGCACAGCACCGTCTCACCCGGCAGGCCTGCACCGTCTCACCCGGCAGCCTGCACCGTCTCACCCGGCAGCCTGCACCGTCTCACCCGGCAGGCCTGCACCGTCTCACCCGGCAGCCTGCACCGTCTCACCCGGCAGCCTGCACCGTCTCACCCGGCAGGCCTGCACCGTCTCACCCGGCAGGCCTGCACCGTCTCACCCGGCACAGCACCGTCTCACCCGGCACAGCACCGTCTCACCCGGCAGGCCTGCACAGCACCGGCTCACCCGGCAGGCCTGCACAGCACCGTCTCACCCGGCAGGCCTGCACCGTCTCACCCGGCACAGCACCGTCTCACCCGGCAGGCCTGCACCGTCTCACCCGGCAGGCCTGCACCGTCTCACCCGGCACAGCACCGTCTCACCCTGCAGGCCTGCACCGTCTCACCCGGCAGGCCTGCACCGTCTCACCCGGCAGGCCTGCACCGTCTCACCCGGCACAGCACCGTCTCACCCGGCACAGCACCGTCTCACCCAGCACAGCACCGTCTCACCCGGCAGGCCCGCACCGTCTCACCCGGCAGGCCTGCACCGTCTCACCCGGCACAGCACCGTCTCACCCGGCAGGCCCGCACCGTCTCACCCGGCAGGCCTGCACCGTCTCACCCGGCACAGCACCGTCTCACCCGGCAGGCCTGCACCGTCTCACCCGGCAGCCTGCACCGTCTCACCCGGCAGCCTGCACCGTCTCACCCCGCAGGCCTGCACCGTCTCACCCGGCAGCCTGCACCGTCTCACCCGGCAGCCTGCACCGTCTCACCCGGCAGGCCTGCACCGTCTCACCCGGCAGCCTGCACCGTCTCACCCGGCAGCCTGCACCGTCTCACCCGGTAGGCCTGCACCGTCTCACCCGGCAGGCCTGCACCGTCTCACCCGGCACAGCACCGTCTCACCCGGCAGGCCTGCACAGCACCGGCTCACCCGGCAGGCCTGCACCGTCTCACCCGGCACAGCACCGTCTCACCCGGCAGGCCTGCACTGTCTCACCCGGCAGGCCGGCACCGTCTCACCCGGCAGCCTGCACAGCACCGTCTCACCCGGCAGGCCTGCACCGTCTCACCCGGCAGCCTGCACCGTCTCACCCGGCAGCCTGCACCGTCTCACCCGGCAGGCCTGCACCGTCTCACCCGGCAGGCCTGCACCGTCTCACCCGGCACAGCACCGTCTCACCCGGCACAGCACCGTCTCACCCGGCAGGCCTGCACAGCACCGTCACACCCGGCAGGCCTGCACCGTCTCACCCGGCACAGCACGTCTCACCCGGCAGGCCTGCACCGTCTCACCCGGCAGGCCGCACCGTCTCACCCGTCACAGCACCGTCCACCCGCAGGCCTGCACCGTCTCACCCGGCAGGCCTGCACCGTCTCACCCGCAGGCCTGCACAGCACCGTCTCACCAGGCACAGCACCGTTCTCACCCGGCAGGCCTGCACGTCTCACCGTCACAGCACCGTCTCACCGGCAGGCCTGCACCATCTCACCCGGCACAGCACCGTCTCACCCGGCAGGCCTGCACCGTCTCACCCGGCACAGCACCGTCTCACCCACCGGCCCCGCACCGTCTCACCCAGCAGGCCTGCACCGTCTCACCCGGCACAGCACCGTCTCACCCGGCACAGCAACCGTCTCACCCGGCAGGCCTGCACAGCACGTCTCACCCGGCACAGCACCGTCTCACCCGGCAGGCCTGCACCTCTCACCCGGCAGGCCTACACAGCACCGTCTCACCCGGCCACAGCACCGTCTCACCCGGCACAGCACCGTCTCACCCGGCAGGCCTGCACCGTCTCACCCGGCACAGCACCGTCTCACCCGGCAGGCCTGCACAGCACCGTCTCACCTGGCACAGCACCGTCTCACCCGGCAGGCCTGCACCGTCTCACCCGGCACAGCACCGTCTCACCCGGCACAGCACCGTCTCACCCGGCACAGCACCGTCTCACCCGGCACAGCACCGTCTCACCCGGCAGGCCTGCACCGTCTCACCCGGCAGGCCTGCACCGTCTCACCCGGCACAGCACCGTCTCACCCTGCAGGCCTGCACCGTCTCACCCCGGCAGGCCTGCACCGTCTCACCCGGCAGGCCTGCAACCGTCTCACCCGGCACAGCACCGTCTCACCCGGCACAGCACCGTCTCACCCAGCACAGCACCGTCTCACCCGGCAGGCCCGCACCGTCTCACCCGGCAGGCCTGCACCGTCTCACCCGGCACAGCACCGTCTCACCCGGCAGGCCCGCACCGTCTCACCCGGCAGGCCTGCACCGTCTCACCCGGCACAGCACCGTCTCACCCGGCAGGCCTGCACCGTCTCACCCGGCAGCCTGCACCGTCTCACCCGGCAGCCTGCACCGTCTCACCCGGCAGGCCTGCACCGTCTCACCCGGCAGCCTGCACCGTCTCACCCGGCAGCCTGCACCGTCTCACCCGGCAGGCCTGCACCGTCTCACCCGGCAGGCCTGCACCGTCTCACCCGGCACAGCACCGTCTCACCCGGCAGGCCTGCACAGCACCGGCTCACCCGGCAGGCCTGCACCGTCTCACCCGGCACAGCACCGTCTCACCCGGCAGGCCTGCACCGTCTCACCCGGCAGGCCTGCACCGTCTCACCCGGCACAGCACCGTCTCACCCGGCAGGCCTGCACCGTCTCACCCGGCAGGCCTGCACCGTCTCACCCGGCAGGCCTGCACAGCACCGTCTCACCCGGCACAGCACCGTCTCACCCGGCAGGCCTGCACCGTCTCACCCGGCACAGCACCGTCTCACCCGGCAGGCCTGCACCATCTCACCCGGCACAACACCGTCTCACCCGGCATGCCTGCACCGTCTCACCCGGCACAGCACCGTCTCACCCGGCAGGCCCGCACCGTCTCACCCGGCAGGCCTGCACCGTCTCACCCAGCACAGCACCGTCTCACCCGGCACAGCACCGTCTCACCCGGCAGGCCTGCACAGCACCGTCTCACCCGGCACAGCACCGTCTCACCCGGCAGGCCTGCACCGTCTCACCCGGCAGGCCTACACAGCACCGTCTCACCCGGCACAGCACCGTCTCACCCGGCACAGCACCGTCTCACCCGGCAGGCCTGCACCGTCTCACCCGGCACAGCACCGTCTCACCCGGCAGGCCTGCACAGCACCGTCTCACCCGGCACAGCACCGTCTCACCCGGCAGGCCTGCACCGTCTCACCCGGCACAGCACCGTCTCACCCGGCACAGCACCGTCTCACCCGGCACAGCACCGTCTCACCCGCGCACAGCACAGCACCGTCTCAACCGGCACGCACCGTCTCATCACCGGCAGGCTGCACCGTCGCACCCGCAGCCTGCACCGTCTCACCTGGCACAGCACCGTCTCACCCGGCAGGCCTGCACCGTCTCACCCGGCACAGCACCGTCTCACCCGGCACAGCACGTCTCACCCGGCACAGCACCGTCTCACCCGGCACAGCACCGCTCACCGGCAGGCCTGCACAGCACCGTCTCCCCGGCACAGCAACCGTCTCACCCGGCAGGCCTGCACCGTCTCACCGGCACAGCACCGTCTCACCCGGAGCCTGCACCGTCTCACCCGGCACAGCACCGTCTCACCCGGCACAGCACCGTCTCACCGGCACAGCACCGTCTCACCCGGCAGCCTGCACAGCACCGTCTCACCCGGCACAGCACCGTCTCACCCGGCAGCCTGCAACCGTTCTCACCCGGCACAGCACCGTCTCACCCGGGAGGCCTGCACCGTCTCACCCGGCACAGCACCGTCTCACCCGGCACAGCACCGTCTCACCCGGCATAGCACCGTCTGACCCGGCAGGCCTGTACCGTCTCACCCGGCAGGCCAGCACCGTCTCACCCGGCACAGCACCGTCTCACCCGGCACAGCACCGTCTCACCCGGCAGGCCTGCACCGTCTCACCCGGCACAGCACCGTCTCACCCGGCAGGCTGCACAGCACCGTCTCACCCGGCAGGCCTGCACCGTCTCACCCGGCATTGTATGGGCTGGCAGAGCGCCAGGTCCACACCTTCAATCGGGTAACGTGCAGGCCGACCACGGATTATTCTCGACGTGTCTGTCCCGTTTCCGTTTTTGTTAGCGGACCACGCCATGATGGGGTTGGCGCCGTCGCTGGTGCCTTTCCTCGTGCCTGAGCCTTGTATTACCAGACATTGGTGGGAAGTTTCCCCGCGTTCAGGCACGGTCCGAAGTGGACTTGGGCAGACGTGCACCCCTCGGGCGTTTATTGCCCGGCGATGCGGTACATGTCAGGAATTTTGGTGGCGGAAGCCGAGTGGATCCCGGGCGCTTTCTCAAGCAGACGGAACCGGTCTCTTAACTGGTGTGGGCACAGGGCCAGGGATCCAATTGGCAAATGGATCACCTCCACAGTGGCATCCTGGCACTGACTGACCCACACTGGGATGCCCCAGTACGATTGTTGCCATCTCCTCCACCATTGCCGCTCGTGCCATCTCCGGCTGTTCCGGACCCCTAGGGCACTGATAGGATGCACACGACAACGTCAGATTCCGACTCCACAATGGAGACATAACCAACGGGAATTGCCAAAGGCCCGGGCGGGAATTGCCAAATAGCCCGGGCGCAGATGTAGAAACGGCTATGGCGGCGCCGCTTTGGCGTTCTGCTTGGAGGCGGCGGTACATGCGTCTGGACCCCGCGTGGACGTGGTTGAGCAGCAGCCGTAGGCAAAGAGGACCAGAAGGCTTTCTCCGACGCCGTTCAGGACTAGGGGGAGAGGAGTGTTGTATCCCTCACAGAGGTCACAGGATGTGGATTAATAAATCCACCGTGACCTTGGCGGAATATGTTAAAAAGGGAAGCCTGTTGGATATAAAAATCCCGATCCGTGGCGGAGAGAACCCTTCGAGTAGAGTTTGTATTTTGTGCGTATATATATATTTTTGTTCAGCCTCCATCACCGTTTCCTGTCGTCACTCTATCAGGATTCAGCAGGGGTGTTCCATGCAACATGCCATTCAATGGAAAGTAGTCCATGCCTCAGGCTGCCTCTTTCCCAACAGCAGCTCGAGGAGTCTCTGTTCCAGGTGTATCTATGTTGTGTGAGGTTGCAATCTGAGCGAGCTCCTCCTGAACCTTTGGTAACCTTTCAACCCCATGGTCCCAATCTTTGACCAGCTGGTGCAGACCTACACTTTGGCCAGTCCTGCGCCTGGCCAAGGTGGCCATTAACGGTTCCAGACAGTGGGCGACGAGCAGATAGTTTGACCCGACTGCCTGCTTCCATTCAGTATTTACGCCTGTCCCCGGGTCTCCATGGAGAGGGAATAAACTGTGTCTACCAGTTTGAAACAGGTTTACACTGTGGAGGGGTTGCCCGTTTTCGCTCCCAACAACGTCGCCAATACTGTTGCTAATATTCATGATATAGAACATAGAACAGTACAGCACAGAACAGGCCCTTCGGCCCTCGATGTTGTGCCGAGCAATGATCACCCTACTCAAACCCACGTATCCACCCTATACCCGTAACCCAACAATCCCCCCATTAACCTTACACTACTGGCAATTTAGCATGGCCAATCCACCTAACCCGCACATCTTTGGACTGTGGGAGGAAACCGGAGCACCCGGAGGAAACCCACGCACACACGCGGAGGACGTGCAGACTCCGTGCAGACAGTGACCCAGCCGGGAACCGAACCTGGGACCCTGGAGCTGTGAAGCATTTATGCTAACTACCATGCTACCGTGCTGCCCCAACCACAAGCCTTCCCTTATATCGATCTATTGACCACACAACCAGTTAGTTAGTTCAAAAGATGGTTTAGTTACATACACAAGAGTTACCTCGACATTCAAACACAATATCTACTGCCAGTTAAACTACACCCATCAGCTACAATAACCGAGACTTAACTTCAGGGCGACCGGCACTGTGCAAATGGATACGGCCTTTATCTGGATTTCACTTGGCTGTTTCGAAGAAAGCGGCTCTGTCTCTGCTGGGCTCATCCGTCAGGGAGAGATCGTTGGTCTTGAACTTGGCTGGCTGTTCCTGCTACAATTGGGTTGGCACAGGCCGGATCCAAGAGAGACAGAACATATGGCTGTGTCCTCTTTTATCCCTTTGGGATTTTGCGCTCTTTGGGACGGTCCTTAACCTTGGACCCAATAGTTCGACAGGGTTCTGATCACTCTCTTCGATTTCGGCCAATAAAGGGGCGGGTGCCTTGGTGGTTGGGCGGGTCCTTAGCACAACTTGGTAGTTGTGCTTTCTGAGTAAGGGGAGTGGCTCCGATCAGTCTGTGGCTGTACCGGTTGCTTGATTGGAGTTCTATTGTCCTGGGAAAATGGGCCATTAAAATGCAAACGAGCGGGGGTTTTGATCAGGTCTGGTTACCTGTGTTTTAGATACACGTAGGCTCTGTATCAATCCGAGTCCTGGTTGGCCATAATTCCCATGGTCCTTTGCAGGTGGCCATCTTACATGGCTACAGAGGCCAAACAGCAATTTAATTAATTTCCCTTTAAACTTTATTATTTTTAACAGAGCCCCTTGAAGGGGCTATTGATTGGTTATTTGTTTCATTCATGACTGTTAAGTGTATAAAAAAGAATTGCTGGGACACTGGATGTGAGTCAAGAGACTTGTAAGATTGCAATCCCCTAAACAGGGACTGTTTAGCTCACTGGGCTAAATCACTGGCTTTTAAAGCAGACCAAGCAAGCCAGCAGCACGGTTCAATTCCTGTAACAGCCTCCCCGGACAGGCGCCGGAATGTGGCGACTAGGGGCTTTGCACAGTAACGTCATTGAAGTCTACTCGTGACAATAAGCGATTTTCATTTTCATTTCATTAAAGCTATTATCAAGATAAAGTCTCCTTTCCTTCACCACCTTGCTTAGAACTATTGAACATCCACTGATGGGCTCTGCTGGTGTTTGGAGATCCACTGCTGGGGTCTGCTGGTGCTCGGAGATCCACTGCTGGGGTCTGCTGGTGCTCGGAGATCCACTGCTGGGGTCTACTGGTGCTCGGAGATCCACTGCTGGGGTCTACTGGTGCTCGGAGATCCACTGCTGGGGTCTGCTGGTGCTCGAAGATCCATTGCTGGGGTCTGCTGGTGCTCGGAGATCCACTGCTGGGGTCTGCTGGTGCTCGGAGATCCACTGCTGGGGTCTGCTGGTGCTCGGAGATCCACTGCTGGGGTCTGCTGGTGCTCAGAGATCCACTACTGGAGTCTGCTGATGCTGAGAGACCCCCACATGGTCAATTGTAACTGTGCAGCATGTACTGTCAATGAATCTTTGCTGAAATGCCAATAAATTGCTCTGTATGTTTCACACAGGTTCTCACTTTCTCCAGAAAAAGCTACTTGAAGAACTAACGGATTACAAGTTTGTCTTCCCACATGTCCTATCTGGGAAAGGGAGCCGGAGAATAGCTACATTGCCTCAGGTAATTAATCTCACAGGGTTATACAGGGTGAGTGTATCAACTCAACCAAATCTGCTACTCCCCCAAAGAATATATTCTGGGCACGAAAATATCTCAGGATAGAGGGTCAAATACAGAATAGAAGGGATATTTGTGAGTGAGTGAGGTGACCTGAAATTGTCCTCAATGAATATATTCACCAGATTTGACAAAAGAGGGGAATTAAACATACAGGGATGAATGTTTTTGGGGGTGGGTACATATTCCTCCCAGTATCACCCCTCCCCGTCCCTACCCACAGTCGAACAGTTATTCTTTAGCCTGTTAATTTGGAAAGTGGCTGCTGGCACCGGGAATGCACTCGGGGAGGCCTTAACAAGGGGACAGGAAGTCCCGTCCTGGACAGCCGCACCGGGAATGCACTCGGGGAGGCCTTAACAAGGGGACAGGAAGTCCCGTCCTGGACAGCTGCACCGGGAATGCACTCGGGGAGGCCTTAACAAGGGGACAGGAAGTCCCGTCCTGGACAGCTGCACCGGGAATGCACTCGGGGAGGCCTTAACAAGGGGACAGGAAGTCCCGTCCTGGACAGCTGTCGGCCAATCACCTCCTCACTCCCCATCTACAAGACGCATGTCGGGAATGTGATGGAACGTTCCCCACTTGCCTGGATGAGAGCAACTCCAACAACACTCAAGAGGCTCAACACCATCCAGGACAAAGTAGCCCATTTGATTGGTTCCCCACCCACAAACATTCACTCACCGACACACACTGGTTGCCGTGTGTACCGTCTACACGATGCACTGCAGGAACTAACGATGTCGCGCAGGCAGCGATGCCAACATGACATTAACAAATTTTTAAAAAGTCTATACCCCCTCCTGACCCCAGCTTCGACTGTGCTCTCATGCAGAGTGGGACTTGGGAAAACACCCCTTCCTCAGGCTTTGACTGTGGAAAATGCTGTGCATTATTAGTAAAATTGGATCGCAGGCAAAATGTGGGATTTGGAAAATACACACTGTAGGTTATTATAAAATAACTCAGAGACAGGTGGTAAGAGGAAATCAGTAGCATTTGACTGTCTCACTCCTGTCTGTAACATGAGCCCAGTATCTGATGTGTTGGGCAGGTTGGGTCGACGTGGACTGCACTTGATGCAGTGTAGTGAGAGACAGACCTCTTAACACTGGAGAAGATCCAACACAATTTTATTCAACGTTTTAACTAATGTACATGCTCAGCTGTGGGTCGACACTATACTGAATTGGCTGGGGACCTTGTACTCACCTGACCAGACTTACTAGCTACCGCATGGTGTTTGCACTGACTAGCTGGTGGACTCTGACTGTCTCAGTGGCTGGGTCCAGAGAGAGAGCGGGAAACTTAGTGCCCTCTGGCTTCATAGTGGTCGTGTCCTGTTTGGTGATTGGCTGCTTTGTGCTTTGTGCTTACTGGTCACCCTGTGTGTCAATCATTGCCTGTCTGCACTTCATTATATACATGGGTGGATATTATGACAGTATCCAGGTAACGTTCCCCATCCCTGTTACATCAATGTCCAAAACTCAGGCTCCAATTCATCAACCCTGACCTCACATTGATCCATCGCCCACACTTACTGCGGATATGGCTGCTGTGAATCACACAGTTGGAAACAAATTCAACACTAACTTTCAAAAAGGAATTCAGTAAATAACTGAGGGAGAGAGATTTATTTTGGCTTTGTAATCATTTATGGAATGTGGATGTCACAGATAAGACCAGCATTTATTGCCCAAGGCTAACGGCCCTTGAGACGGTGAGCGAGCTCAGCCAATGAATAGAATAGTTCAGAGCCAACCACTTGGCTGTGGTTCTGGAGTCACTTAAAGCCAGACTGCCGAATGATGGCAGGTTGGGTGGGAGCCAGGCTGCCGAATGATGGCAGGTTGGGTGGGAGCCAGGCTGCCGAATGATGGCAGGTTGGGTGGGAGCCAGGCTGCCGAATGATGGCAGGTTGGGTGGGAGCCAGGCTGCCGAATGATGGCAGGTTGGGTGGGAGCCAGGCTGCCGAATGATGGCAGGTTGGGTGGGAGCCAGGCTGCCGAATGATGGCAGGTTGGGTGGGAGCCAGGCTGCCGAATGATGGCAGGTTGGGTGGGAGCCAGGCTGCCGAATGATGGCAGGTTGGGTGGGAGCCAGGCTGCCGAATGATGGCAGGTTGGGTGGGAGCCAGGCTGCCGAATGATGGCAGGTTGGGTAGGAGCCAGGCTGCCGAATGATGGCAGGTTGGGTAGGAGCCAGGCTGCCGAATGATGGCAGGTTGGGTGGGAGCCAGGCTGCCGAATGATGGCAGGTTGGGTGGGAGCCAGACTGCCGAATGATGGCAGGTTGGGTGGGAGCCAGGCTGCCGAATGATGGCAGGTTGGGTGGGAGCCAGGCTGCCGAATGATGGCAGGTTGGGTGGGAGCAAGTTGACATTCGTTGGAAAGAGCGTAAACAGACTGAAAGGGCTGAATAGTAGCCTTCTGCGATATTCTCTGGCCATTCCAGGAGGTAACTGGTCCTTCTGTAAAATCCTGTAGAGGTTCTCAAGGTGGAGGGAGCCATGTATTCATGCAGATATTGGCCGGGGTTCTCCATTCTGGGTTTGCCCCATTACTAGGGTAAGAGTAGGGCCAGTCAAGGACAGTGGTGGGAAGTTGTGTGTGGAGGCTGAGGAGATAAGCGAGATACTAAATGAATACTTTTCGTCAGTATTCACTCAGGAAAAAGATAATATTGTGGAGGAGAATGCTGAGACCCAGGCTATTAGAATAGATGGCATTGAGGTGCGTAGGGAAGAAGTGTTGGCAATTCTGGACAAGGTGAAAATAGATAAGTCCCCGGGGCCTGATGGGATTTATCCTAGGATTCTCTGGGAAGCCAGGGAAGAGATTGCTGAGCCTTTGGCTTTGATTTTTATGTCATCATTGGCTACTGGAATAGTGCCAGAGGACTGGAGGATAGCAAATGTGGTCCCTTTGTTTAAGAAGGGGAGTAGAGATAACCCCGGTAACTATAGGCCGGTGAGCCTCACGTCTGTTGTGGGTAAAGTCTTGGAGAGGATTATAAGAGATACGATTTATAATCATCTAGATAGGAATAATATGATTAGGGATAGTCAGCATGGTTTTGTGAAGGGTAGGTCATGCCTCACAAACCTTATCGAGTTCTTTGAGAAGGTGACTGAACAGGTAGACGAGGGTAGAGCAGTTGACGTGGTGTATGTGGATTTCAGTAAAGCGTTTGATAAGGTTCCCCACGGTCAGCTATTGCAGAAAATACGGAGGCTGGGGATTGAGGGTGATTTAGAGATGTGGATCAGAAATTGGCTAGTTGAAAGAAGACAGAGAGTGGTAGTTGATGGGAAATGTTCAGAATGGAGTTCAGCTACGAGTGGCGTACCACAAGGATCTGTTCTGGGGCCGTTGCTGTTTGTCATTTTTATAAATGACCTAGAAGAGGGCACAGAAGGTTGGGTGAGTAAATTTGCAGACGACACTAAAGTCGGTGGAGTTGTAGACAGTGCGGAAGGATGTTGCAGGTTACAGAGGGACATAGATAAGCTGCAGAGCTGGGCTGAGAGGTGGCAAATGGATTTTAATGTAGAGAAGTGTGAGGTGATTCACTTTGGAAAGAATAACAGGAATGCGGAATATTTGGCTAATGGTAAAATTCTTAGCAGTGTGGATGAGCAGAGGGATCTCGGTGTCCATGTACATAGATCCCTGAAAGTTGGCACCCAGGTTGATAGGGTTGTGAAGAAGGCCTATGGTGTGTTGGCCTTTATTGGTAGAGGGATTGAGTTCCGGAGGCATGAGGTAATGTTGCAGCTGTACAAAACTCTGGTACGGCCGCATTTGGAGTATTGCGTACAGTTCTGGTCGCCTCATTATTGGAAGGACGTGGAAGCTTTGGAACGGGTGCAGAGGAGATTTACCAGGATGTTGCCTGGTATGGAGGGAAAATCTTATGAGGAAAGGCTGATGGACTTGAGGTTGTTTTTGTTAGAGAGAAGAAGGTTAAGAGGTGACTTAATAGAGGCATACAAAATGATCAGAGGGTTAGATAGGGTGGACAGCGAGAGCCTTCTCCCGCGGATGGAGGTGGCTAGCACGAGGGGACATAGCTTTAAATTGAGGGGTAATAGATATAGGACAGAGGTCAGAGGTGGGTTTTTTACGCAAAGAGTGGTGAGGCCGTGGAATGCCCTACCTGCAACAGTAGTGAACTCGCCAACATTGAGGGCAATTAAAAGTTTATTGGATAAGCATATGGATGATAAGGGCATAGTGTAGGTTAGATGGCCTTTAGTTTTTTCCATGTCGGTGCAACATCGTGGGCCGAAGGGCCTGTACTGCGCTGAATCGTTCTATGTTCTATGTTCTATGTACTGTGGCTGCTCCCAGTGAGAAGGGAGAATTGGCGTCTCAGCCAGTACTGCATTCACTGCAGCGGGAATGGGAAATCCTGCTGGAGTGGATGGACGGAGAATCCCCCCCAGTATTTACTCTTCAAATAAATTACTATCCTGTGAGAAATATGGGAGTTTCAGTGAGCACATCATGGTTTAATAACAGATAATTGTTCTCAATACAGAGGGTCTATCCGAACCATATCAGCATCTCAATGGAGCTGGAGGGAGAGGACATAACACTGGAACTCAGCAGAAACACGTGAGTAAATCTCACTTTGTAGAAGGACCAGTAAGGTTCGTTCAGTCATCCACTGGGCTCGTGTTAGTGCTCACTCTGTCTTGAATATGCACGTTGGTGAGCAGTTTCTATTTAATATTAATGTTACGGCATCCTGGGCTCGTGTACGGTCAGTTCTATGGGAGATTCAAAGTGCGCGAGGGGAGCCAGAGATATAAAAGAGTGTGAAAGGAGTCGGGAAAATGTTTTTAAACATCATTTAAAGGATGTGGGCATCGCTGGTTAGGCCAGTATTTATTTCCCATCCCGAGTTGCCCTTCAGAAGGTGGTGGGTGAGCTGCCTTCTTGAACAGCTGTAGTCCCTGAGGTGTAGGTACACCCACTGTGCTGTTAGGGAGGGAGTTTCAGGATGTTGCCCCAGCGACAGTGAAGGAACGGAGATATATTTCCAAGTCAGGGTGGTGAATGATTGGAGGGAAACCTTCCCGTACAGGCCTCCCCGAACAGGCGCCGGAATGTGGCGACTAGGAGCTTTTCACAGTCACTTCATTAAAGCCTACATGTGACAATAAGTAATTATTATTTTTATTAGGTGGTGGGGTTCCCAGGTATCTGCTGCTCTTGTCCTTCTAGATGGTAGAGGTCTTGGGTTTGGAAGGTGCTGTCTAAGGAGCCTTGGTGAGTTACTGCAGTGCATCATGTCGATGGTACACACGGCTGCCACGGTTCGTCGGTAGATGGTACAAGCGGGGCTGCTTTGTCCTGGGCGGTGTTAAGTTTCTTGAGTGTTGTTGGAGCTGCGCTCATCCAGGCAAATGGGGAATATTCCATCACACTCCTGACTTGTGCCTTGCAGATGGTGAACAGGCTTTAGGGATTCAGGAGGTGAGTTACTTGCTGTAGGATTCCTTGACTCTGACCTGCCGTGGAAGCCACAGTATTAATAAAGCGAATCCAGTTCAGTTTCTGATCAATGGTAACCCCCAGGATGTTGATTGTGGGGATTCAGCGATGGTAATGCCATTGAATGTCAAGGGGTGGTGGTTAGATCCTCTCTTGTAGGAGATGGTCATTGCCTGGTACATATGTGGCGTGAATGTAACTAGCCACTTATCAGCCCCAAGCCTGGATATTGTCCAGGTCTTGCTGCATTTGGACAGGGACGGCTTCATTATCTGAGGCGTTGCGAATGATGCTGAACATTGTGCAGTCATCCCGCAAACATCCCCACTTCTGACCTTGTGATGGAAGGGAGGTCATTGATGAAGCAGCTGAAGATGGTTGGGGCCGAGGTCACTACCCTGAGGAACTCCTGCAGTGATGTCCTGGAGCTGAGATGATTGACCTCCAACCACCACAACCACCTTCCTTTGTGCCGAGTTTGACTCCAACCAGCGGAGAGTTTCCCCCTGATTCCCATTGACTCCAGTTTAGCGAGGGTTCTGAGGAAGTATAGGTGCTGTTGTGCTTTCTTGGTCGTAGCATTATTGTGGGTGAACCAGGACAGATTGTTAGAGATGTGCACCCCGAGGAATTTGAAGCTGTCAGCCACCTCCACGTCGCCCCCGTTGATGCAGACAGGGGTATGTACGATACTTTGTATCCTGAAGTCAATGACCAGCTCTTTAGTTTTGCTGGCTTTGAGGGAGAGATTGTTGTCGCTGCACCACTCCACTAGGTTCTCTATCTCCCTTCTCTATCCTGACTCGTTTTGTTCTCAGCAAACTTGAAGATGGAATTGGAGGCAAATTGTGCCACGCAGCCGCATGTGTACAGGGAGTATAGCAGGGGGTTGAGTACGCAGCCTTGCGGGGCCCCGGTGTGGAGGACTATCGTAGAAGAGGTGTTCCCAAGGAGAAAATGCTGGAAAATCTCAGCAGGTCTGGCAGCATCTGTAGGGAGAGAAACGTTTCGAGTCCAGGTGACTTTTTGTCAAAGCTAAAAGACAGAGAAAATGAGAAATATTTATACTGTGGAGTGAGAGAATAAAAGTTGAGTCACAGCCACAGAAACCAAGGGAACAGAGTGCTAATAGCCACAGAAACCAAGGGAACAGAGTGCTAATAGCCACAGAAACCAAGGGAACAGAGTGCTAATAGCCACAGAAACCAAGGGAACAGAGTGCTAATAGCCACAGAAACCAAGGGAACAGAGTGCTAATAGCCACAGAAACCAAGGGAACAGAGTGCTAATAGCCACAGAAACCAAGGGAACAGAGTGCTAATAGCCACAGAAACCAAGGGTTCTATTGGCAGTCCCCAGAGAGAACAAAAGGTGTGAAAGGCCAAACGGCAAAGAAACTAACATCAAAGAACAAAGAACAAAGAAAATTACAGCACAGGAACAGGCCCTTCGGCTCACCCAGCTTGCGCCGATCCAGATCCTTTATCTAAACCGGTCTCCTATTTTCCAAGGATCGACTTCCCTCTGTTCCCTGCCCGTTCATATATCTGTCCAGATGCATCTTAAATGATGCTATCGTGCCCGCCTCTACCACCTCCACTGGCAAATCATTCCAGGCACCCACCACCCTCTGCGTAAAACACTTTCCACGCACATTTCCCTTAAACTTTCCCCCTCTCACCTTGAAATCATCACCCTTTGTAACTGACACCCCCACTCTTGGAAAAAGCTTGTTGCTATCCACCCTGTCCATACCTCTCATAATTTTGTAGACCTCAATCAGGTCCCCCCTCAACCTCCGTCTTTCCAACAAAAACAATCCTAATCTACTCAACCTTTCTTCATAGCTAGCACCCTCCATACCAGGCAACATCCTGGTGAACCTCCTCTGCACCCTCTCCAAGGCATCCACATCCTTCTGGTAATGTGGCGACCAGAACTGCACGCAGTATTTCAAATGTGGCCTAACCAAAGTCCTATACAACTGTAACATGACCTGCTGTCTCTTGTACTCAATACCCCGTCCGATGAAGGCAAGCATGCTGTATGCCTTCTTGACCACCCTATCGACCTGTGTTGCCACCTTCAGGGTACAATGGATCTGAACTCCCAGATCTCTCTGTACATCAATTTTCCCCAGGACTCTTCCATTGACCGTATGGTCCACTCTTGAATTAGATCTTCCAAAATGCATCATCTCGCATTTGCCTGGATTGAACTCCATCTGCCATTTCTCTGCCCAACTCTCCAATCTATCTATATTCTGCTGTATTCTCTGACAGTCCTCCTCGCTATCTGCAACTCCACCAATCTTAGTATCATCTGCAAACTTGCTCATCAGACTACCTATATCTTCGTCCAAATCATTTATGTATATCACAAACAACAATAGTCCGAGCACGGATCCCTGTGGAATGCCACTAGTCACCTTTCTCCATTTTGAGACACTCCCTTCCACCACTACTCTCTGTCTCCTGTTGCCCAGCCAGTTCTTTATCCATCTAGCTAGTACACCCTGAACCCCATGCAACCTCACTTTTTCCATCAACCTGCCATGGGAAACTTTATCAAATGCCTTACTAAAGTCCATGTATATGACATCTACAGCCCTTCCCTCATTAATTAACTTTGTCACTTCCTCAAAGAATTCTATTAGGTTTGTAAGACATGACCTTCCCTGCACAAAACCATGCTGCTTATCACTGATAAGTCTATTTTCTTCCAGATGTGAATAGATTCTATCCCTCAGTATCTTCTCCAACAGTTTGCCTACCACTGACGTCAAGCTCACAGGTCTAGAATTCCCTGGATTATCCCTGCTACTCTTCTTAAACAAAGGGACAACATTAGCAATTCTCCAGTCCTCCAGGACCTCACCCGTGCTCAAGGATGCTGCAAAGATATCTGTTAAGGCCCCAACTATTTTGTCCCTCCCTTC
Source organism: Scyliorhinus canicula (assembly GCF_902713615.1). Classification (NCBI taxonomy): domain Eukaryota; kingdom Metazoa; phylum Chordata; class Chondrichthyes; order Carcharhiniformes; family Scyliorhinidae; genus Scyliorhinus; species Scyliorhinus canicula. The sequence continues at coordinate 4,015,115 of NC_052148.1, forward strand.
CCTCAGCAACCTGGGATAGATCCCATCCGGACCTGGGGACTTGTCCACCTTAATGCCTTTTAGAATACCCAAAACTTCCCCTTCCTTCTGCCGACTTGAACTAGAGTATTAAAACATCCATCCCCTGCCTCAACATCCGTCATGTCCCTCTCCTTTGTGAATACCGATGCAAAGTACTCATTAAGAATCTCACCCATTTCCTCTGAGTCCACGCATAAATTTCCTCTTTTGTCTTTGTGTGGGCCAATCCTTTCTCTAGTTACCCTCTTGCTCCTTATATACGAATAAAAAGCTTTGGGTTTCTCCTTAACCCTGTTAGCCAAAGATATTTCATGACCCCTTTTAGCCCTCTTTATTGCGCGTTTGAGATTTGTCCTACTTTCCCGATTTTCCTCCAAAGCATCATCAGTTTTAAGTTGCCTCGATCCTATGTATGCTTCCTTTTTCATCTTAGCTAGTCTCACAATTCCACCCGTCATCCATGGTTCCCTAATCTTGCCATTTCTATCCCTCATTTTCACAGGGACATGTCTGTCCTGCAATCTTAATCAACCTTTCCTTAAAGGACTCCCACATTTCAAATCTGGATTTACCCTTAAACAGCTGCTCCCAATCCACATTCCCGAGCTCCTGCCGAATTTTGTTATACTCGGCCTTTCCCCAATTTAGCAGTCTTCCTTCAGGACCACCCTCGTCTTTGTCCATGAGTATTCTAAAATTTACGGAATTGTGATCGCTATTCCCAAAGTAATCACCGACTGAAACGTCATACATCTGACCGGGATCATTCCCCAATACCAGGTCCAGTATGGCCCCTTCCCGAGTTGGACTATTTACATCCTGCTCTAAAAAACTCTCCTGGATGCTCCTTACAAACTCTGTTCCATCTACGCCTCCAACACTACCTGAGTCCCATTCAATGTTGGGGAAAGTCAAAATCTCCCATCACACCCACCCTATTGTTCCTACATTTTTCTATAATCTGTCTACATATTGGTACCTCTACTTCACGCTCACTTTTGGGAGGCCTGTCGTAAAGTCCCAAAAATGTTACTGCACCCTTCCTATATCTTAGATCTACCTACATTGCCTCAGTGCTCAAATCCTCAAAAATGCCCTCCTTAATCACAGCTGTGATATCATCTCTGACGAGCAATGCAACTCCTCCACCCCTTCTACCTCCCTCTCTATCCCTCCTGAAGCATCTATACCCTGGGATATTTAGTTGCCAGTCCTGCCCTTCCCTCAACCAAGTCTCAGTAATGAAAAATGAAAAAATGAAAATTGCTTATTGTCACGAGTAGACTTCAATGAAGTTACTGTGAAAAGCCCCTAGTTGCCACATTCCGGCGCTTGTCCGGGGAGGCTGGTACGGGAATCGAACCGTGCTGCTGGCCTGCTTGGTCTGCTTTAAAAGCCAGCGGTTTAGCCTGGTGAGCTAAACCAATACCAATAACATCATATTCCCAGGTACTGATCCAAACCCTAAGTTCATCTGCCTTACCTGCTACACTTCTCGCATTAAAACAAATGCACCTCAGACCACCTGTCCCTTTGCGTTCATCATCTCTTCCCTGTCTACTCTTCCCCTTAGTCACAATGAGTTTATTATCTAGTACCTTACTGGCATTAGTTGCTGCCTCTTTACTGACCTCTAACTTCCTAATCTGGTTCCCATCCCCCTGCCACATTAGTTTAAAACCTCCCCAACAGTGTTAGCAAAAGCACCCCTGATAACGTTGGTTGTAGTCCTTCCCAGGTGTCGTCCATCCGATTTGTAATGATCCGACCACCTCCAGAACCGGTTCCAATGTCCCAGAAAATCTGAACCCCTCCCTCCTGCACCATTTCTAAAGCCACGTATTCATACTGACTATTCTTGAATTTCTACTCTGACTGTCCTGTGGCACTGGTAGCAATCCTGAGATTACTACCTTTGAGGTCCTACTTTTTAACTTATCTCCTAACTCCCTAAATTCTGATTGTAGGATTGTAGGACCTCATCCCGTTATTTACCTATATCGTTGATGCCTATATGCACCACGACAACTTGCTGTTCACCCTCCCCCTTCAGTATGTCCTGCAGCCGATCGGAGACATCCCTGACCCGAGCACCCGGGTCTCTGTATTCGGGAGTCTCGTTTTCGACCACAGAAACGCCTGTCTACTCCCCTTACAATTGAATCCCCTATGACTATAGCCCTGCCAGTCTTTTTCCCACCCTTCTGTGTAGCAGAGCCAGCCATGGTGCCATGAGCCTGGCTACTACTGCCTTCCCCTGGTGAGTCATCTCCCCCAACAGTATCCAAAACGGTATATCTGTTTTGGAGGGAGATGACCGCAGGGGACACCTGCACTGCCTTCCTGCTCTTTCTCTGCCTTTTGCTCACCTATTCCCTGTCTCTCTCACCAATCCTAATCTGCGATGTGACCAACTCGCTAAACGTGCTATCCACGACCTCCTCAGCATCGCGGATGCTCCAAAGTGAGTCCATCCGCAGCTCCAGAGCCGTCATGCGGTCTAACAGGAGCTGCAGCTGGACACACTTCTTGCACATGAAGAAGTCAGGGGCATCGGCCGCGTCCCTGAACTCCCACATAGAGCATGAGGAGCATAACACGGGTCTGGGATCTCCTGCCATTTTTACCCTTTACCTTAACTGATTTCAAATATTTTTTTTTTTTAATTTAGATTAGCCAATTATTTTTTCCAATTAAGGGGCAATTTAGCATGGCCAATCCACCTACTCTGCACATTTTTGGGTTGTGGGGGCAAAACCCACGCAGACACGGGGAGAACGTGCAAACTCCACACGGACAGTGACCCAGAGCCGGGATTGAACCTGGGACCTCAGCGCCGTGAGGCGGTTGTGCTAACCACTAGGCCACCGTGCTGCCCTAACTGATTTCAAATATAATATCAAATGATGAATAAGTGAAAGGAATAAAGATTTTACTTACCAATCACAATACTTACCAACACACGAAGAGTTAAATTTCTCCCAGCGACTGCTAATTGGAGCACTTTCCTTAACAGCCAATCAGGTCACTGCTTTGCTGTGATGTCACTCTTCAAATGTATCCCCAAAGACCCGATGGCGGCTGTTTAATCAGCAAAGCAGCTCCGCCCACCCCAACAGCTGGATTCCCACAGCTCCTCCCACTCCAACAGCTGGATTCCCACAGCTCCGCCCACTCCAACAGCTGGATTCCCGCAGCTCCACCCACCCCAACAGCTGGATTCCCGCAGCTCCTCCCACTCCAACAGCTGGATTCCCGCAGCTCCACCCACCCCAACAGCTGGATTCCCGCAGCTCCTCCCACTCCAACAGCTGGATTCCCACAGCTCCGCCCACTCCAACAGCTGGATTCCCACAGCTCCTCCCACTCCAACAGCTGGATTCCCGCAGCTCCTCCCACCCCAACAGCTGGATTCCCACAGCTCCTCCCACTCCAACAGCTGGATTCCCACAGCTCCTCCCACTCCAACAGCTGGATTCCCACAGCTCCTCCCACTCCAACAGCTGGATTCCCACAGCTCCTCCCACTCCAACAGCTGGATTCCCACAGCTCCGCCCACTCCAACAGCTGGATTCCCACAGCTCCACCCACCCCAACAGCTGGATTCCCACAGCTCCGCCCACTCCAACAGCTGGATTCCCACAGCTCCTCCCACTCCAACAGCTGGATTCCCACAGCTCCGCCCACTCCAACAGCTGGATTCCCACAGCTCCTCCCACTCCAACAGCTGGATTCCCACAGCTCCTCCCACTCCAACAGCTGGATTCCCACAGCTCCGCCCACTCCAACAGCTGGATTCCCACAGCTCCTCCCACTCCAACAGCTGGATTCCCACAGCTCCTCCCACTCCAACAGCTGGATTCCCACAGCTCCGCCCACTCCAACAGCTGGATTCCCACAGCTCCGCCCACTCCAACAGCTGGATTCCCACAGCTCCGCCCACTCCAACAGCTGGATTCCCACAGCTCCTCCCACTCCAACAGCTGAATTCCCGCAGCTCCGCCCACTCCAACAGCTGGATTCCCACAGCTCCGCCCACTCCAACAGCTGGATTCCCGCAGCTCCTCCCACTCCAACAGCTGGATTCCTGCAGCTCCGCCCACTCCAACAGCTGGATTCCCGCAGCTCCTCCCACTCCAACAGCTGGATTCCCGCAGCTCCGCCCACTCCAACAGCTGGATTCCCGCAGCTCCTCCCACTCCAACAGCTGGATTCACAGAGCTCCTCCCACTCCAACAGCTGGATTCCCGCAGCTCCGCCCACTCCAACAGCTGGATTCCCGCAGCTCCGCCCACTCCAACAGCTGGATTCCCGCAGCTCCTCCCACTCCAACAGCTGGATTCACAGAGCTCCTCCCACTCCAACAGCTGGATTCCCGCAGCTCCGCCCACTCCAACAGCTGGATTCCCACAGCTCCGCCCACTCCAACAGCTGGATTCCCGCAGCTCCACCCACCCCAACAGCTGGATTCCCACAGCTCCGCCCACTCCAACAGCTGGATTCCCACAGCTCCTCCCACTCCAACAGCTGGATTCCCACAGCTCCGCCCACTCCAACAGCTGGATTCCCACAGCTCCTCCCACTCCAACAGCTGGATTCCCACAGCTCCGCCCATTCCAACAGCTGGATTCCCGCAGCTCCGCCCACTCCAACAGCTGGATTCCCACAGCTCCGCCCACTCCAACAGCTGGATTCCTGCAGCTCCTCCCACTCCAACAGCTGGATTCCCACAGCTCCTCCCACCCCAACAGCTGGATTCCCACAGCTCCGCCCACTCCAACAGCTGGATTCCCACAGCTCCTCCCACTCCAACAGCTGGATTCCCACAGCTCCGCCCACTCCAACAGCTGGATTCCCACAGCTCCGCCCACTCCAACAGCTGGATTCACAGAGCTCCGCCCACTCCAACAGCTGGATTCCCACAGCTCCGCCCACTCCAACAGCTGGATTCCCACAGCTCCGCCCACTCCAACAGCTGGATTCCCACAGCTCCTCCCACTCCAACAGCTGGATTCCCACAGCTCCTCCCACTCCAACAGCTGGATTCCCACAGCTCCTCCCACTCCAACAGCTGGATTCCCACAGCTCCTCCCACTCCAACAGCTGGATTCCCACAGCTCCGCCCACTCCAACAGCTGGATTCCCACAGCTCCGCCCACTCCAACAGCTGGATTCCCACAGCTCCGCCCACTCCAACAGCTGGATTCCCACAGCTCCTCCCACTCTAACAGCTGGATTCCCACAGCTCCTCCCACTCCAACAGCTGGATTCCCACAGCTCCGCCCACTCCAACAGCTGGATTCCCACAGCTCCGCCCACCCCAACAGCTGGATTCCCACAGCTCCGCCCACTCCAACAGCTGGATTCCCACAGCTCCTCCCACTCCAACAGCTGGATTCCCACAGCTCCGCCCACTCCAACAGCTGGATTCCCACAGCTCCGCCCACTCCAACAGCTGGATTCACAGAGCTCCTCCCACTCCAACAGCTGGATTCCCACAGCTCCGCCCACTCCAACAGCTGGATTCCCACAGCTCCTCCCACCCCAACAGCTGGATTCACAGAGCTCCTCCCACTCCAACAGCTGGATTCCCACAGCTCCGCCCACTCCAACAGCTGGATTCCCACAGCTCCTCCCACTCCAACAGCTGGATTCCCACAGCTCCTCCCACCCCAACAGCTGGATTCCCGCAGCTCCGCCCACTCCAACAGCTGGATTCCCACAGCTCCTCCCACTCCAACAGCTGGATTCCCACAGCTCCGCCCACTCCAACAGCTGGATTCCCGCAGCTCCGCCCACTCCAACAGCTGGATTCCCACAGCTCCGCCCACTCCAACAGCTGGATTCCCACAGCTCCTCCCACTCCAACAGCTGGATTCCCACAGCTCCGCCCACTCCAACAGCTGGATTCCCACAGCTCCGCCCACTCCAACAGCTGGATTCCCACAGCTCCGCCCACTCCAACAGCTGGATTCACAGAGCTCCTCCCACTCCAACAGCTGGATTCCCACAGCTCCTCCCACTCCAACAGCTGGATTCCCACAGCTCCTCCCACTCCAACAGCTGGATTCCCGCAGCTCCGCCCACTCCAACAGCTGGATTCCCACAGCTCCGCCCACTCCAACAGCTGGATTCCCGCAGCTCCGCCCACTCCAACAGCTGGATTCCCACAGCTCCGCCCACTCCAACAGCTGGATTCCCACAGCTCCGCCCACTCCAACAGCTGGATTCCCACAGCTCCACCCACCCCAACAGCTGGATTCCCGCAGCTCCGCCCACTCCAACAGCTGGATTCCTGCAGCTCCGCCCACTCCAACAGCTGGATTCCCGCAGCTCCTCCCACTCCAACAGCTGGATTCCCACAGCTCCTCCCACTCCAACAGCTGGATTCCCACAGCTCCGCCCACTCCAACAGCTGGATTCCCACAGCTCCTCCCACTCCAACAGCTGGATTCCCGCAGCTCCGCCCACCCCAACAGCTGGATTCCCACAGCTCCTCCCACTCCAACAGCTGGATTCCCACAGCTCCTCCCACTCCAACAGCTGGATTCCCACAGCTCCTCCCACTCCAACAGCTGGATTCCCACAGCTCCGCCCACTCCAACAGCTGGATTCCCGCAGCTCCTCCCACTCCAACAGCTGGATTCCCACAGCTCCGCCCACTCCAACAGCTGGATTCCCACAGCTCCTCCCACCCCAACAGCTGGATTCACACAGCTCCGCCCACTCCAACAGCTGGATTCCCACAGCTCCTCCCACCCCAACAGCTGGATTCACAGAGCTCCTCCCACTCCAACAGCTGGATTCCCACAGCTCCGCCCACTCCAACAGCTGGATTCCCACAGCTCCTCCCACCCCAACAGCTGGATTCACAGAGCTCCTCCCACTCCAACAGCTGGATTCCCACAGCTCCGCCCACTCCAACAGCTGGATTCCCACAGCTCCTCCCACTCCAACAGCTGGATTCCCACAGCTCCTCCCACTCCAACAGCTGGATTCCCACAGCTCCGCCCACTCCAACAGCTGGATTCCCACAGCTCCGCCCACTCCAACAGCTGGATTCCCACAGCTCCTTCCACTCCAACAGCTGGATTCCCGCAGCTCCGCCCACTCCAACAGCTGGATTCCCACAGCTCCGCCCACTCCAACAGCTGGATTCCCACAGCTCCTCCCACTCCAACAGCTGGATTCCCGCAGCTCCGCCCACTCCAACAGCTGGATTCCCACAGCTCCGCCCACTCCAACAGCTGGATTCCCGCAGCTCCACCCACCCCAACAGCTGGATTCCCGCCGAAAAGACTCAAATCCGCGAAGCAGTGAATTTAAATACTCACCGCTCGACTCTGCAGCTCCGCCCACTCCAAAAGCTGAATTCCCGCCAAAAATGTGTAAACTGTGACAGATGTAGATGTGGGGGGCGGGAAGGGGAAGCAAAGTAAAGAAAGGGTAAGCAAAGGGGGATAAAATAGGGGGGATAAATATATATAAGGAATGGGAAGAAAGAAAGAAATGGTAGACAACAGTTAAAATGAAATGGGATGAAAACAAATGGGTCGCGGTGGATTGGAGCTAATCGTCTGAAGTTGGTGAATTAGCACAGGGCTAAATCGCTGGCTTTGAAAGCAGACCAAGGCAGGCCAGCAGCCCGGACAATTCCCGTACCAGCCTCCCCGAACAGGCGCCGGAAAGTGGCGACTAGGGGCTAGTCAATTCGATGTTCAGGCCGGAAGGCTGCAGCATGCCTAACCGGAAGATGGGGTGTTGTTCCCCCAGTTTGTGTTGAGCTTCACTGGAACATTGCAGCAGGCCAAGAACAGACATGTGGGCAAGGGAGCAGGATCTTGTGTTAAAATGGCAACAGGAAGGCCAGGGTCCTGAATGCGCACAGACCGAAGATGCTCAGCAAAGGATCACCCAGTCTGCGTTTGGTCTCTCCGATATAGAGGAGACCACATTGGGAGCAGCGAATGCAGTAGCCAAATTGGAAGAGATGCAAGTGAAACGCTGCTTAACCTGGAATGAGTGTTTTGGGCCTGGGATGTTAAGCATGGAAGAGGTAAAGGGGCAGGTATTACACCTTCTGCTATTGGTGACCTCAGAACGGAGTAAGGTGAGGTTGAAGATGTCTGCCAACTAGTTTGCGCAGGATCTGAGTCCACAACCAGGGACCCCATCAGGACCTATCACTTTCCGAGCGTTCACTTTTAAGATGACCGATCTGACGTTGGAATCTGTGACAATAGGTATGGGTGTGTCGGAGACAGCTAGGTCAATTGACATCGGTTTGTTGGTCGAAACAAGCATAGAATGCATTAAGTTGGGGTAGTGTCCTCGCCCCAACCATCTTCAGCTGCTTCATCAATGACCTCCCTTCCATCATCAGGTCAGAAGTGGGGATGTTTGCGGCTGACTGCACAATGTTCAGCACCATTCGCGACTCCTCAGATAATGAAGCAGTCCCTGTCCAAATGCAGCAAGACCTGGACAATATCCAGGCTTGGGGCTGACAAGGGGCAAGTTACATTCACACCACACAGTGCCAGGTAATGACCATCTCCTACAGGAGAGGATCTATCTACCACCCCTTGACATTCAATGGCATTACCATCGCTGAATCCCCAAAATCAACATCCTGGGGGTTGCCATTGATCAGAAACTGAACTGGACCCAGCCACATTAATACTGTGGCTACCAGGGCAGATCAAAGGCTAGGAATCCTACAGAGAGTAACTCACCTCCTGAACCCCCAAAGCCTGTCCACCATCTACAAGGCACAAGTCAGGAGTGTGATGGAAAACTCTCCACTTGCCTGGATGAGAGCAGCTCCAACAACACTCAAGAAGCTCCACACCATCCAGGACAAAGCAGCCGCTTGATTGCTCCCCCTTCCACAAATAGTCAAACTCTCCACCACCAACCCACAGCAGCAGCCGTGTGTACCATATACAAGATGGACTGCAGTAACTCACCAGGGCTCCTTAGACAGCACCTTCCAAGCCCACAGCCACTACCGTCTAGAAGGACAAGAGCAGCAGATTCCTGGGAACCCCACCACCTGGAGGTTCCCCTCCTAGTCACTCACCACCCTGACTGGGAATATATCGGCCGTTCCTTCACTGTCGCTGGGGCAACATCCTGGAACTCCCTCCCTAACAGCACAGTGGGGGTACCTACACCTCAGCGGTTCAAGAAGACAACTCATCATCACCTTGAAGGGCAACTCGGGACAGGCAATAAATGCTGGCCTAACCAGCGACGCCCACATCACGGAAATTATTCCTTAAAAAGTGACTCCCCAGAGGAAATTCTACAGCCTGCGGATTCTAATTGACGCACAAGCTGGAAGCTCCAATCCTAGCGGCGGATTCCAACACTTCACATCCTGAGAAGATCGCCACCCACAAAGACCACAACCTCAGCAACAACGATACCCATCTCTCATTCCCAGTTAAATCCCCGTTATTGTGATCCTTCCCTACCCCCACTGTATGCCCGCCTTGCGAGTATGTGGGTGAAGTGTGGGACAGTGTTGGGGGAATGTTTCGATTAGCAGACCATTGTTTTATTATAACCATTACACGTTTATCACTTCTCTCATTATAAACAGCTTTTTCATGTTTTACTTGCCTGTACGTCATTTGATCAGTGCAGTGTCAAACATCTCAGGAAAATATACAAATTACTGATTAATTCACTGATGTTGGGACCCTGGGATGTGTAGGACTGTATTTCACTGTACACCTGCCAGCGCATCGTACACAGTACCCAGATTGGCCTGTTCACGAGTTGGTTCTGTAACATTACACAGTACCCAGATTAGCCTGTTCACGAGTTGGTTCCGTAACATTACACAGTACCCAGATTAGCCTGTTCACGAGTTGGTTCTGTAACATTACACAGTACCCAGATTAGCCTGTTCACGAGTTGGTTCTGTAACATTACACAGTACCCAGATTAGCCTGTTCACGAGTTGGTTCTGTAACATTACACAGTACCCAGATTAGCATGTTCGCAAATTGGTTCCGTAACATTACACAGTACCCAGATTAGCCTGTTCACGAGTTGGTTCTGTAACATTACACAGTACCCAGATTGGCCTGTTCACGAGTTGGTTCTGTAACATTACACAGTACCCAGATTAGCCTGTTCACGAGTTGGTTCTGTAACATTACACAATACCCAGATTGGCCTGTTCACGAGTTGGTTCTGTAACATTACACAGTACCCAGATTGGCCTGTTCACGAGTTGGTTCTGTAACATTACACAGTACCCAGATTGGCCTGTTCACGAGTTGGTTCTGTAACATTACACAGTACCCAGATTGGCCTGTTCACGAGTTGGTTCTGTAACATTACACAGTACCCAGATTAGCCTGTTCACGAGTTGGTTCTGTAACATTACACAGTACCCAGATTGGCCTGTTCACGAGTTGGTTCTGTAACATTGCACAGTACCCAGATTGGCCTGTTCACGAGTTGGTTCTGTAACATTACACAGTACCCATATTAGCATGTTCACGAGTTGGTTCTGTAACATTACACAGTACCCAGATTGGCCTGTTCATGAGTTGGTTCTGTAACATTACACAGTACCCAGATTGGCCTGTTCACGAGTTGGTTCTGTAACATTACACAGTACCCAGATTAGCCTGTTCACGAGTTGGTTCTGTAACATTACACAGTACCCAGATTAGCCTGTTCACGAGTTGGTTCTGTAACATTACACAGTACCCAGATTAGCCTGTTCACGAGTTGGTTCTGTAACATTACACAGTACCCAGATTAGCCTGTTCACGAGTTGGTTCCTCAACATATTGGTCGAGAAAACTATCCTGTGTACACTCCAGGAATTTGTCCTCTTTGACCTTGTGGCCAATTTGATTTGTCCAATCTGTATGTAGATTCAAATGACCCATAATTTCAGATGTTCCTTGACCGTATACATCACTAGATTCCTGTTTAATGCCATTCCCAACATCACCACTGCAGTTTGGGGGTCTATATACCATACCCACTAACGTTTTTTGCCCTTTGGTGTTTTTCAGTGGTACCCATGCAGATTCCAGGTAATGCGCGGGCCTCTCGGACCCCCCCCCACCCCGCCGGGTCGGAGAATCGGCGGTGTGCGGCGTGAATGCCTCCCCCGCCAGCTGCTGAATTCTCCAGCGCTGGGGATTGGCGGGGGCGGGAATCACGACGTGCCGGTCGGCGGCCGCTGTCAGTGGCCCCTCCCCCCACCCGGTGATTTTCCGGCTCTCGATGGGCCGAGTGGCCACCTGTTTTCGGCCGGTCCCGCCAATGTAAATTAGAGTAGGTACTTACCGAAGGGACCCAGCTGCGTGGGCGTCCTCCAGGGTCTTCAGGGGAAACGGGGGGATCTGGCCCCGGGAAGTGACCCCATGGTGGCCTGGCCCGCGATCGGGGCCCACCGATCCACAGGCGGGCCTGTGCCGTGGGACCACTCTATTCTTCAGCATCGGCCGCTGTGGTCCTCCCCCATGGCCGATGGGAGATGAAACCCCCCCTGCGCATGCCATCACACGCTGGCGCTCCTGCGCATGCGCCAACCCGCAGGAAACACACGCAGACACGGGGAGAACGTGCAGACTCCCCACAGACAGTGACCCAAGCCGGGAATCGAACCTGGGAACCAGGCGATGTGAACCACTGTGCTAACCGTGCTGCAAATGATGAGGAGGTGTGGGGAAATGAAGTGGAGGATGCGGAATGATCTGGAGGATGTAAGGAAATAATGGGAAGAGTGTGGGGGGAATGAGGGTGAGGGTGGGGGGAATGAGGGGGAGGGTGTGGGGAGGGTGTGTGGGGAATGAGGGGGAGGGAGCGGGGGGAATGAATCTTCTTCAGGACCTGCAGCAATGTGTGACGGAAGACTCTGTGGCTGCTGTGTCCTGTGTGATCTGCACCCCGGCTTTGCCCCACATCAGGTTTCTTCACCTATCCTGGGCAATCACATCCTCCCTCCTTGGCTCAGGAGGAGACATGTAGAGAAGCATCAGTAAACTGAAGCCACCTTGGATCATCTTCCCAATGCCTCAATATGTGGCTCAGTTTCAAGGGCTCACCCTCTGCTCTCTCCTGAGCTGCTTCATTTAACATAAATGTTACCTTTTTAAGGATGGTGCAGTGTTTGTTGTTGTGTGACTCTGTGCCAACTGTGCTGCCCTAGTGAATAAATTCCACACCTATCCGCAGTTAATTGGCCCACTCCTTCCTGCTTTTCAGTATTAAATTGGCCAACACTGACAGAATACAAAAGGTTCACCTGACTGCCCCCAATCCTCTCCATGTGGCTCTAACAACCCTAACCTCGTACCTCTGACACAATTCCATCCTCTGTCTCTTCCAATTCTCTCATTACCTGCTGCCTCCTTTGCAATAGATTCTCAAACCCCTGGTGATTTTGTTTAACCCCGGCAGGGTAATAGTGGTGTGTTTACCAAGAGAACCCTGAGCTTCGAGAAATCTTATTGCTCCATGAGAGAGGATTAGGGCAAGCTGAGAAAAACCTGATTTTATTGTCCCCGAGAACAATAGAACAAAAGGTGAACTTTTCATTCTCAGTCAGAGCGTTAATTCTAAAATGGGAGCTTGTCCCACATCAGGAGACTGGAGTTGGTATCAAGTGAAATGATTGGTTTGGCAGTAGCAGGGTCAGACAGGATGTATAGGATGTGGACAGAGCCGTGTTGAGAGACCCGACCATTCACTCTCATTCTGCTGAATCTTAATCCCTTCTGTTTTTTCCCAGACTCCTCTTGCCAAAAGGGTTTCAGGTGTCGTACTATGATTCAAATGGGACTCTGGTCACAGAGAAGGAGACTGAACTGGTGAGAAATCTCTTGCAAACTGAAATCTGATTGAGATCCATTGACTATTCAATGCAATTATTGTACACTTATTTTGATGTTTCATTTCCTCCCCGCCACTCCCTTCTGTAGATCCCCGAGGCTTCTGTAGGCACACCGTCAGAGTAAAAGGGCGGTGAAGGGAGGAACAGGGTCGATGATGGAATTACGGGGAATTTACACCTTGGGGCTGAGGTATTAAATAAATACTTTGCATCCGTCTTTAAGAAGGATGTAGATGTCACCCAGGACAAGGTGACAGATGCTTGCTTTCGATGACTGGTTTACTTGGAAAAAATGAATTGGGCACTTTAAATTGATTTAAATGAATAATTCATTTTGCACAGTAGCCTCTTGTGTGGAATTTTCCATTGGCTGACGGCGAAATCAGAAAAGGCGATTGGACAATTGGTTTTGACGCCAAAACCGTGGTGGGTGCCGGGATCACATCAAATTGCAATTCTCTGTCGCCTCGACAGCAGCGTCCCACTCCGCTGTTCCTCTCCGCACCTACAGGGAACACAATTTGCATATCATCAGCTGTTGTCTGGGACGCCGGAATACTCCGCCTCCATAGGGGGGGATTCCCAACGGCGACGCTCACTTGCGCTTTGAACAATCGGGAAACTGGTGCCGTGGCTGAGGAGGGAGGAAGAGGAGGTAGGTCACGGAGAGGTGTGACTCTGAGTGGCCGGGCTGGACACTGGCCGGGCTGGCTCGGGGAGTGCCCCTTGCCAGGGTCGTGGGCGAGATGGGGGGGGGGGGGTGACCCCGCATGAGACCGGGGTGGTGTCCAGGCAAGGATGCTATTGCCGTGCCCTGAAAGGCAGCCAGCTTGTTTTGCACCACACTGACCACTCACCTTGGCCCTGGTTCTGTAGAATGTCCTCAGCTGTATGGGTGCCCTGTGCCCCAGCCCCCACCCTCCACCGCGCACACTCCACCCACCACCCTACCACCGCTGCATCAATGGGAATCAGGGGGAAAACTCTCCGCTGGTTGGAGTCATACCCGGCACAAAGGAAGATGGTTGTGGTGGTTGGAGGTCAATCATCTCAGCTCCAGGACATCACTGCAGGAGTTCCTCAGGGTCGTGTCCTCGGCCCCAACCATCTTCAGCTGCTTCATCAATGACCTCCCTTCCAGCACAAGGTCAGATGTGGGGATGTTTGCGGCTGACCGCACAATGTTCAGCACCATTCACGACTCCTCAGATACTAAAGCCGTCCATGTCCCAATGCAGCAAGACCTGGACAATATCCAGGCTTAGGGTTGGCAAGTGGCAAGTTACATTCATACCACACAACTGCCAGGCAATGACAGGATCTAACCACCGCCCCTTGACATTCAATGGCATTGCCATCACTGAATCCCCACAATCAACATCCTGGGGGTTACCGTTGATCAGAAACTGAACTGGACCCAGCCACATTAATACTGTGGCTACCAGGGCAGGTCAAAGGCTAGGAATCCTACAGAGAGTAACTCACCTCCTGAACCCCCAAAGCCTGTCCACCATCTACAAGGCACAAGTCAGGAGTGTGGTGGAATACTCTCCACTTGCCTGGATGAGTGCAGCTCCAACAACACTCAAGAAGCTCCACACCATCCAGGACAAAGCAGCCCCGCTTGATTGCTCCCCCATTCCCCAAATAGTTAAACTCTCCACCACCGATGCACAGTGGCAGCCGTGTGTCCCATCTATAAGATGCACTGCAGCAACTCACCAAGGTTCCACAGGCAGCACCTTCCAAACCCACAACTACCATCTAGAAGGACAAGATTCGCCACCCTGACTGGGAAATATATCTCCGTTCCTTCACTGTCACTGGGGCAACATCCTGGAACTCCCTCCCTAACAGCACAGTGGGTGTACCCACACCTCAAGGAATGCAGCGGTTTAAGAAGACAACTCACCACCACCTCCTGAAGAGGAACTAGGGATGGGCAATAAATGCTGGCCTAGCCAGCGAAGCCCACATCCCGTAAATGAAGAAAAAAAAGTGCTGAGAAGCAGAAATTCTCGTGAGGGGCTGAACCTAATTAGTATTAGTAATGAAATGGTTTGGGGCAGATTAATGGACAAATCTCCTGGGCCCGATAATCTTCATCCCAGAGTGTTTTAGAAATTGGCCCTAGAAATATTCATTCCATTGTTTGTTATTATCCAAATTCTTTGGACTGTGGAATGGTTTCTACATATTGGACGGTATCAAATGTCACCCTGTTATTCAAAAGAGGAGGTAGAGAGAAAACAGGGAACTATAGACCAGTGAGCCTAACATCGGTAGGAGGGAAGTTGCTGGGAGTCCATTATCAAGGATTTCAGAGCACAGCATTTGGAAAGCAGTGGTTTAATCAGACAAAGTCAGCATGGATTTACGGAAGGGAAACCATGCTTGATAAATCTACTGGAATTCTTTGAAGATGTAAAATACTAGAGTTGACCAGGGAGAAATGGTGGATGTGGTTTATTTAGACTTTGAGAAGGTTTTTGACTGGCAGATAAAGTTAAAGTGCATGGGATTGCGAACAGTGTTTTGAGATGTATATCAAGCTGGTTGGCTGACAGGAAGCAAAATGTTACTGAGTGAGACATTGGTGTCTTTGTGTATCAGTCGCTGAAAGGATGCAGATACAGCATACCACCGGCAGTGAAGGCAAATGGTATGTTGGCCTTCGTAGCGACGGTATTGGAGTATAGGATTAGGGATGTTTCACTACAATTGTTTCGGATATTGGTGAGGCCACAAGTGGAGTATTTTGTGTAATTTCAGTTTACTTTCAGCGACTGATGCACGGGGACGTCCAGATCACGCTGAGTATCCACTCCCTCAATTTACATCCTTTAAAATAATAATCAGCCTGTCTACCTTTGCGACTGAAGTGGATAACCTCACCTTTATCCACATTATACTGCATCTGCCGTGTATGTACCCATTCACTCAGCCTGTCCAAATCCCACTGAAGCATCTCTGCGTCATCCTCACAGCTCACCCTCCCACCCAGCTTTGTATCATTTATAACTGTGGAGAGAATACATTTCATTCCTTCATCCACGTCGTTACTATAATGGAAACAGTTGGGGTCCCAGCACAGATCCCTGTGGTATGGCACGAGTCACTGCCTGCCAATCAGAAAAAGACCCAGTTATACCAAAGTTTTGCACCCCTGTCTGCTGGGGAACTGGGGATTTGACATCACATGGGCCACACTCAGATTGGCCATGATTTTAGCTAGTGGGGCACAGGCTCATGGGACTGAATGTCCTATTCCTGTTCATTACTCGCATGAGGATTCCTCTCAATAGCGCTGGGCGGGATTCCCTGCCCAGCGACACCATAATTGTGAATAGCGATCGGGCGGAGAATATGGCGGCAGCAGAAAGTCGAGGATGGTGCGGGCGCGGTACGGAGCAGCAGACCCGGGTGCCTCGCCAGCAACGTGAATGCGTTCCATGCCCCGTGGGGGGGTGACTGTGCAAAAGGCACAGTGGCTTCGTTAACATATCATTATCGCGTGCAATCCAGTAATCTTGGTCCTTCCGCGATGCTCTGCCCCCACCAGGTGGAAGTTACTCCCCAACGCGATTCACTTGTGGGGCGAAATTCTCTGACTCCCCCGCAGGGTTGGCGAATCGCCCGGGACCTGCAAAAATCCCGCCCCCGCCGTGGCCAGAATTCTCTGCCACCCGGGAATTGGCGGGGGCGGGAATGGCGCCCCGCCGATCAGCGTGCCCCCCGCCCCGATCAGCGTGCCCTCCGCGCCGATCGGCGTGCCCTCCGCCCCGATCAGCGTGCCCCCCGCCCCGATCAGCGTGCCCTCCGCGCCGATCGGCGTGCCCCCCGCCCCGATCAGCGTGCCCCCCGCCCCGATCAGCGTGCCCTCCGCGCCGATCAGCGTGCCCCCCGCCCCGATCAGCGTGCCCTCCGCACCGATCAGCGTGCCCTCCGCGCCGATCGGCGTGCCCTCCGCCCCGATCAGCGTGCCCCCCGCACCGATCAGCGTGCCCCCCGCCCCGATCAGCGTGCCCCCCGTGCCGATCAGCGTGCCCCCCGCGCCGATCAGCGTGCCCCCCGCACCGATCAGCGTGCCCTCCGCCCCGATCAGCGTGCCCCCCGCCCCGATCAGCGTGCCCCCCGTGCCGATCAGCGTGCCCTCCGCGCCGATCGGCGTGCCCTCCGCGCCGATCAGCGTGCCCTCCGCGCCGATCAGCGTGCCCCCCGCCCCGATCTGCGTGCCCCCCGCACCGATCAGCGTGCCCTCCGCACCGATCAGCCTGCCCCCCGCACCGATCAGCGTGCCCCCCGCCCCGATCAGCGTGCCCCCCGCGCCGATCAGCGTGCCCCCCGCACCGATCAGCGTGCCCCCCGCGCCGATCAGCGTGCCCCCCGCCCCGATCAGCGTGCCCCCCGCGCCGATCAGCGTGCCCTCCGCCCCGATCAGCGTGCCCTCCGCCCCGATCAGCGTGCCCCCCGCACCGATCAGCGTGCCCCCCGCCCCGATCAGCGTGCCCCCCGCACCGATCGCCGTGCCCTCCGCGCCGATCAGCGTGCCCTCCGCCCCGATCAGCGTGCCCCCCGCACCGATCGCCGTGCCCTCCGCGCCGATCAGCGTGCCCCCCGCCCCGATCAGCGTGCCCCCCGCCCCGATCAGCGTGCCCTCCGCCCCGATCAGCGTGCCCCCCGCACCGATCAGCGTGCCCTCCGCGCCGATCAGCGTGCCCCCCGCGCCGATCAGCGTGCCCTCCGCGCCGATCAGCGTGCCCCCCGCGCCGATCAGCGTGCCCCCCGCGCCGATCAGCGTGCCCTCCGCCCCGATCAGCGTGCCCCCCGCCCCGATCAGCGTGCCCTCCGCCCCGATCAGCGTGCCCCCCGCCCCGATCAGCGTGCCCCCCGCGCCGATCAGCGTGCCCTCCGCCCCGATCAGCGTGCCTCCCGCACCGATCAGCGTGCCCTCCGCACCGATCAGCGTGCCCTCCGCACCGATCAGCGTGCCCTCCGCACCGATCAGCGTGCCTCCCGCACCGATCAGCGTGCCCCCCGCCCCGATCAGCGTGCCCTCCGCACCGATCAGCGTGCCCCCCGCCCCGATCAGCGTGCCCTCCGCACCGATCAGCGTGCCCTCCGCACCGATCAGCGTGCCCTCCGCACCGATCAGCGTGCCCTCCGCACCGATCAGCGTGCCTCCCGCACCGATCAGCCTGCCCTCCGCGCCGATCAGCGTGCCCCCCGCCCCGATCAGCGTGCCCCCCGCCCCGATCAGCGTGCCCTCCGCACCGATCAGCGTGCCCTCCGCACCGATCAGCGTGCCCCCCGCCCCGATCAGCGTGCCCCCCGCCCCGATCAGCGTGCCCTCCGCGCCGATCAGCGTGCCCTCCGCGCCGATCAGCGTGCCCTCCGCACCGATCAGCCTGCCCCCCGCGCCGATCAGCGTGCCCTCCGCCCCGATCAGCGTGCCCTCCGCGCCGATCAGCGTGCCCCCCGCCCCGATCAGCGTGCCCTCCGCGCCGATCAGCGTGCCCTCCGCCCCGATCAGCGTGCCCTCCGCACCGATCAGCGTGCCCCCCGCGCCGATCAGCGTGCCCTCCGCGCCGATCAGCGTGCCCTCCGCGCCGATCAGCGTGCCCCCCGCGCCGATCAGCGTGCCCCCCGCGCCGATCAGCGTGCCTCCCGCACCGATCAGCGTGCCCCCCGCACCGATCAGCGTGCCCTCCGCACCGATCAGCGTGCCCTCCGCACCGATCAGCGTGCCCTCCGCACCGATCAGCGTGCCCTCCGCACCGATCAGCGTGCCCTCCGCGCCGATCAGCGTGCCCTCCGCGCCGATCAGCGTGCCCTCCGCGCCGATCAGCGTGCCCCCCGCGCCGATCAGCGTGCCCCCCGCGCCGATCAGCGTGCCCCCCGCACCGATCAGCGTGCCCCCCGCGCCGATCAGCGTGCCCTCCGCACCGATCAGCGTGCCCTCCGCGCCGATCAGCGTGCCCTCCGCCCCGATCAGCGTGCCCTCCGCACCGATCAGCGTGCCCCCCGCGCCGATCAGCGTGCCCTCCGCACCGATCAGCGTGCCCTCCGCCCCGATCAGCGTGCCCCCCGCGCCGATCAGCGTGCCCCCCGCACCGATCAGCGTGCCCCCCGCGCCGATCAGCGTGCCCCCCGCACCGATCAGCGTGCCCTCCGCACCGATCAGCGTGCCCTCCGCACCGATCAGCGTGCCCTCCGCACCGATCAGCGTGCCCTCCGCACCGATCAGCGTGCCCTCCGCACCGATCAGCGTGCCTCCCGCCCCGATCAGCGTGCCCCCCGCACCGATCAGCGTGCCCCCCGCACCGATCGGCGTGCCCTCCGCACCGATCAGCGTGCCCCCCGCCCCGATCAGCGTGCCCTCCGCGCCGATCAGCGTGCCCCCCGCACCGATCGGCGTGCCCTCCGCACCGATCAGCGTGCCCCCCGCCCCGATCAGCGTGCCCCCCGCCCCGATCAGCGTGCCCCCCGCACCGATCAGCGTGCCCCCCGCGCCGATCAGCGTGCCCCCCGCACCGATCAGCGTGCCCCCCGCCCCGATCAGCGTGCCCCCCGCCCCGATCAGCGTGCCCCCCGCCCCGATCAGCGTGCCCTCCGCACCGATCAGCGTGCCCCCCCGCGCCGATCAGCGTGCCCTCCGCGCCGATCAGCGTGCCCTCCGCCCCGATCAGCGTGCCCTCCGCACCGATCAGCGTGCCCCCCGCCCCGATCAGCGTGCCCTCCGCACCGATCAGCGTGCCCTCCGCCCCGATCAGCGTGCCCTCCGTGCCGATCAGCGTGCCCCCCGCCCCGATCAGCGTGCCCTCCGCACCGATCAGCGTGCCCCCCGCCCCGATCAGCGTGCCCCCCGCCCCGATCAGCGTGCCCCCCGCACCGATCAGCGTGCCCTCCGCACCGATCAGCGTGCCCTCCGCACCGATCAGCGTGCCCTCCGCACCGATCAGCGTGCCTCCCGCACCGATCAGCGTGCCCCCCGCACCGATCAGCGTGCCCTCCGCCCCGATCAGCGTGCCCCCCGCGCCGATCAGCGTGCCCTCCGCCCCGATCAGCGTGCCCCCCGCGCCGATCAGCGTGCCCTCCGCCCCGATCAGCGTGCCCCCCGCCCCGATCAGCGTGCCTCCCGCACCGATCAGCGGGCCCTCCGCCCCGATCAGCGTGCCCCCCCGCCCCGATCAGCGTGCCCTCCGCGCCGATCAGCGTGCCCTCCGCCGCGATCAGCGTGCCCCCCGCGCCGATCAGCGTGCCCTCCGCCCCGATCAGCGTGCCCCCCGCCCCGATCAGCGTGCCTCCCGCACCGATCAGCGTGCCCTCCGCCCCGATCAGCGTGCCCCCCGCCCCGATCAGCGTGCCCTCCGCCCCGATCAGCGTGCCCCCCGCTCCGATCAGCGTGCCCCCCGTGCCGATCAGCGTGCCCCCCGCCCCGATCAGCGTGCCCTCCGCACCGATCAGCGTGCCCTCCGCCCCGATCAGCGTGCCCTCCGCGCCGATCAGCGTGCCCCCCGCACCGATCAGCGTGCCCTCCGCCCCGATCAGCGTGCCCTCCGCCCCGATCAGCGTGCCCCCCGCCCCGATCAGCGTGCCCCCCGCGCCGATCAGCGTGCCCCCCGCTCCGATCAGCGTGCCCTCCGCACCGATCAGCGTGCCCCCCGCACCGATCAGCGTGCCCCCCGCCCCGATCAGCGTGCCCCCCGCCCCGATCAGCGTGCCCCCCGCGCCGATCAGCGTGCCCCCCGCACCGATCAGCGTGCCCCCCGCCCCGATCGGCGTGCCCCCCGCCCCGATCAGCGTGCCCTCCGCACCGATCAGCGTGCCCTCCGCCCCGATCAGCGTGCCCTCCGCACCGATCAGCGTGCCCCCCGCACCGATCAGCGTGCCCCCCGCACCGATCAGCGTGCCCCCCGCGCCGATCAGCGTGCCCTCCGCACCGATCAGCGTGCCCCCCGCTCCGATCAGCGTGCCCCCCGCGCCGATCAGCGTGCCCCCGCCCCGATCAGCGTGCCCCCCGCGCCGATCAGCGTGCCCCCCGCCCCGATCAGCGTGCCCTCCGCGCCGATCAGCGTGCCCCCCGTGCCGATCAGCGTGCCCCCCGCCCCGATCAGCGTGCCCCCCGTGCCGATCAGCGTGCCCTCCGCACCGATCAGCGTGCCCCCCGCCCCGATCAGCGTGCCCCCCGTGCCGATCAGCGTGCCCCCCGCACCGATCGGCGTGCCCTCCGCACCGATCAGCGTGCCCTCCGCACCGATCAGCGTGCCCCCCGCCCCGATCAGCGTGCCCCCCGCCCCGATCAGCGTGCCCCCCGTGCCGATCAGCGTGCCCTCCGCACCGATCAGCGTGCCCTCCGCACCGATCAGCGTGCCCTCCGCCCCGATCAGCGTGCCCCCCGCACCGATCGGCGTGCCCTCCGCACCGATCAGCGTGCCCCCCGCACCGATCAGCGTGCCCTCCGCACCGATCGGCGTGCCCTCCGCACCGATCAGCGTGCCCTCCGCACCGATCAGCGTGCCCTCCGCACCGATCAGCGTGCCCTCCGCGCCGATCAGCGTGCCCCCCGCCCCGATCAGCGTGCCCCCCGCCCCGATCAGCGTGCCCCCCGCACCGATCGCCGTGCCCTCCGCGCCGATCAGCGTGCCCCCCGCCCCGATCAGCGTGCCCCCCGCACCGATCGCCGTGCCCTCCGCGCCGATCAGCGTGCCCCCCGCCCCGATCAGCGTGCCCCCCGCACCGATCAGCGTGCCCCCCGCCCCGATCAGCGTGCCCCCCGCACCGATCAGCGTGCCCTCCGCCCCGATCAGCGTGCCCCCCGCACCGATCAGCGTGCCCCCCGCCCCGATCAGCGTGCCCCCCGCCCCGATCAGCGTGCCCCCCGCTCCGATCAGCGTGCCCTCCGCGCCGATCAGCGTGCCCCCCGCCCCGATCAGCGTGCCCCCCGCACCGATCAGCGTGCCCCCCGCACCGATCAGCATGCCCCCCGCCCCGATCAGCGTGCCCCCCGCACCGATCAGCGTGCCCTCCGCGCCGATCGCCGTGCCCTCCGCGCCGATCAGCGTGCCCCCCGCCCCGATCAGCGTGCCCCCCGCACCGATCAGCGTGCCCCCCGCCCCGATCAGCGTGCCCCCCGCACCGATCAGCGTGCCCCCCGCCCCGATCAGCGTGCCCTCCGCACCGATCAGCGTGCCCCCCGCCCCGATCAGCGTGCCCTCCGCACCGATCAGCGTGCCCCCCGCCCCGATCAGCGTGCCCCCCGCCCCGATCAGCGGGCCCCCCGCCCCGATCAGCGTGCCCTCCGCGCCGATCAGCGTGCCCCCCGCCCCGATCAGCGTGCCCCCCGCACCGATCAGCGTGCCCCCCGCGCCGATCAGCGTGCCCCCCGCACCGATCGCCGTGCCCTCCGCGCCGATCAGCGTGCCCCCCGCCCCGATCAGCGTGCCCCCCGCACCGATCAGCGTGCCCCCCGCACCGATCAGCGTGCCCCCCCGCACCGATCAGCGTGCCCCCCGCACCGATCAGCGTGCCCCCCGCACCGATCAGCGTGCCCCCCGCACCGATCAGCGTGCCCCCCGCCCCGATCAGCGTGCCCCCCGCCCCGATCAGAGTGCCCTCCGCACCGATCAGAGTGCCCCCCGCCCCGATCAGCGTGCCCCCCGCCCCGATCAGCGTGCCCCCCGCACCGATCAGCGTGCCCCCCGCGCCGATCAGCGTGCCCCCCGCGCCGATCAGCGTGCCCCCCGCACCGATCAGCGTGCCCCCCGCGCCGATCAGCGTGCCCCCCGCGCCGATCAGCGTGCCCCCCGCGCCGATCAGCGTGCCCCCGCACCGATCAGAGTGCCCCCCGCCCCGATCAGCGTGCCCCCCGCCCCGATCAGCGTGCCCCCCGCCCCGATCAGCGTGCCCCCCGCCCCGATCAGCGTGCCCTCCGCGCCGATCAGCGTGCCCTCCGCCCCGATCGCCGTGCCCCCCGCCCCGATCAGCGTGCCCCCCGCCCCGATCAGCGTGCCCTCCGCGCCGATCAGCGTGCCCCCCGCACCGATCAGCGTGCCCCCCGCACCGATCAGCCTGCCCCCCGCCCCGATCAGCGTGCCCTCCGCCCCGATCAGCGTGCCCTCCGCACCGATCAGCGTGCCCTCCGCCCCGATCAGCGTGCCCTCCGCCCCGATCAGCGTGCCCCCCCGCCCCGATCAGCGTGCCCCCCGCACCGATCAGCGTGCCCTCCGCACCGATCAGCGTGCCCCCCGCCCCGATCAGCGTGCCCTCCGCGCCGATCAGCGTGCCCCCCGCCCCGATCAGCGTGCCCTCCGCGCCGATCAGCGTGCCCTCCGCCCCGATCAGCGTGCCCTCCGCACCGATCAGCGTGCCCCCCGCCCCGATCAGCGTGCCCCCCGCCCCGATCAGCGTGCCCCCCGTGCCGATCAGCGTGCCCCCCGCCCCGATCAGCGTGCCCTCCGCACCGATCAGCGTGCCCCCCGCACCGATCAGCGTGCCCCCCGCCCCGATCAGCGTGCCCCCCGCCCCGATCAGCGTGCCCTCCGCACCGATCAGCGTGCCCCCCGCACCGATCAGCGTGCCCCCCGCCCCGATCAGCGTGCCCTCCGCCCCGATCAGCGTGCCCCCCGCCCCGATCAGCGTGCCCCCCGCCCCGATCAGCGTGCCCCCCGCCCCGATCAGCGTGCCCCCCGCCCCGATCAGCGTGCCCCCCGCGCCGATCAGCGTGCCCCCCGCCCCGATCAGCGTGCCCTCCGCGCCGATCAGCGTGCCCCCCGCCCCGATCAGCGTGCCCTCCGCCCCGATCAGCGTGCCCCCCGCACCGATCAGCGTGCCCCCCGCCCCGATCAGCGTGCCCTCCGCGCCGATCAGCGTGCCCCCCGCACCGATCAGCGTGCCCCCCGCCCCGATCAGCGTGCCCCCCGCACCGATCAGCGTGCCCTCCGCGCCGATCAGCGTGCCCTCCGTGCCGATCAGCGTGCCCCCCGCCCCGATCAGCGTGCCCCCCGCACCGATCAGCGTGCCCCCCGCCCCGATCAGCGTGCCCCCCGCCCCGATCAGCGTGCCCCCCGCCCCGATCAGCGTGCCCCCCGCGCCGATCAGCGTGCCCCCCGCACCGATCAGCGTGCCCCCCGCCCCGATCAGCGTGCCCCCCGCCCCGATCAGCGTGCCCCCCGCCCCGATCAGCGTGCCCCCCGCCCCGATCAGCGTGCCCCCCGCGTCGATCAGCGTGCCCCCCGCACCGATCAGCGTGCCCTCCGCACCGATCAGCGTGCCCCCCGCCCCCGATCAGCGTGCCCCCCGTGCCGATCAGCGTGCCCCCCGCCCCGATCAGCGTGCCCCCCCGCCCCGATCAGCGTGCCCCCCGCACCGATCAGCGTGCCCCCCGCACCGATCAGCGTGCCCCCCGCCCCGATCAGCGTGCCCCCCGCCCCGATCAGCGTGCCCTCCGCGCCGATCAGCGTGCCCTCCGCACCGATCAGCGTGCCCCCCGCACCGATCAGCGTGCCCCCCGCCCCGATCAGCGTGCCCCCCGCACCGATCAGCGTGCCCTCCGCCCCGATCAGCGTGCCCCCCCGCACCGATCAGCGTGCCCCCCGCCCCGATCAGCGTGCCCCCCGCCCCGATCAGCGTGCCCTCCGCACCGATCAGCGTGCCCCCCGCACCGATCAGCGTGCCCTCCGCCCCGATCAGCGTGCCCCCCGCCCCGATCAGCGTGCCCCCCGCACCGATCAGCGTGCCCCCCGCCCCGATCAGCGTGCCCCCCGCCCCGATCAGCGTGCCCCCCGCCCCGATCAGCGTGCCCCCCGCCCCGATCAGCGTGCCCCCCGCACCGATCAGCGTGCCCCCCGCACCGATCAGCGTGCCCCCCGCGCCGATCAGCGTGCCCCCCGCACCGATCAGCGTGCCCCCCGCACCGATCAGCGTGCCCCCCGCACCGATCAGCGTGCCCCCCGCACCGATCAGCGTGCCCTCCGCACCGATCAGCGTGCCCCCCGCACCGATCAGCGTGCCCCCCGCCCCGATCAGCGTGCCCCCCGCGCCGATCAGCGTGCCCCCCGTGCCGATCAGCGTGCCCTCCGCACCGATCAGCGTGCCCTCCGCGCCGATCAGCGTGCCCCCCGCGCCGATCAGCGTGCCCCCCGCACCGGTCACCGTGCCCCCCGCACCGATCAGCGTGCCCCCCGCGCCGATCAGCGTGCCCTCCGCACCGATCAGCGTGCCCTCCGCCCCGATCAGCGTGCCCTCCGTGCCGATCAGCGTGCCCTCCGCCCCGATCAGCGTGCCCTCCGTGCCGATCAGCGTGCCCTCCGCACCGATCAGCGTGCCCTCCGCACCGATCAGCGTGCCCCCCGCACCGATCAGCGTGCCCCCCGCCCCGATCAGCGTGCCCTCCGCACCGATCAGCGTGCCCCCCGCCCCGATCAGCGTGCCCCCCGCACCGATCAGCGTGCCCCCCGTGCCGATCAGCGTGCCCTCCGCCCCGATCAGCGTGCCCCCCGCCCCGATCAGCGTGCCCCCCGCCCCGATCAGCGTGCCCTCCGCACCGATCAGCGTGCCCCCCGCGCCGATCAGCGTGCCCTCCGCACCGATCAGCGTGCCCCCCGCCCCGATCAGCGTGCCCCCCGCCCCGATCAGCGTGCCCCCCGCGCCGATCAGCGTGCCCCCCGCACCGATCAGCGTGCCCCCCGCGCCGATCAGCGTGCCCCCCGCGCCGATCAGCGTGCCCCCCGCGCCGATCAGCGTGCCCCCCGCCCCGATCAGCGTGCCCTCCGCGCCGATCAGCGTGCCCTCCGCGCCGATCAGCGTGCCCTCCGCGCCGATCAGCGTGCCCTCCGCGCCGATCGCCGTGCCCCCCGCGCCGATCAGCGTGCCCCCCGCACCGATCAACGTGCCCCCCGCCCCGATCAGCGTGCCCTCCGCCCCGATCAGCGTGCCCCCCGCCCCGATCAGCGTGCCCTCCGCCCCGATCAGCGTGCCCTCCGCCCCGATCAGCGTGCCCCCCGCGCCGATCAGCGTGCCCCCCGCGCCGATCAGCGTGCCCTCCGCACCGATCAGCGTGCCCCCCGCACCGATCAGCGTGCCCCCCGCACCGATCAGCGTGCCCCCCGCACCGATCAGCGTGCCCCCCGCACCGATCAGCGTGCCCCCCGTGCCGATCAGCGTGCCCCCCGCCCCGATCAGCGTGCCCCCCGC
Organism: Scyliorhinus canicula; assembly: GCF_902713615.1. Classification (NCBI taxonomy): domain Eukaryota; kingdom Metazoa; phylum Chordata; class Chondrichthyes; order Carcharhiniformes; family Scyliorhinidae; genus Scyliorhinus; species Scyliorhinus canicula. The sequence continues at coordinate 4,041,201 of NC_052148.1, forward strand.
ACCGATCAGCGTGCCCCCCGTGCCGATCAGCGTGCCCCCCGCGCCGATCAGCGTGCCCCCCGCACCGATCAGCGTGCCCCCCGCCCCGATCAGCGTGCCCCCCGCACCGATCAGCGTGCCCCCCGCCCCGATCAGCGTGCCCTCCGCACCGATCAGCGTGCCCTCCGCACCGATCAGCGTGCCCCCCGTGCCGATCAGCGTGCCCTCCGCACCGATCAGCGTGCCCTCCGCGCCGATCAGCGTGCCCCCCGCGCCGATCAGCGTGCCCCCCGCACCGATCAGCGTGCCCTCCGCGCCGATCAGCGTGCCCTCCGCACCGATCAGCGTGCCCCCCGCACCGATCAGCGTGCCCTCCGCGCCGATCGGCGTGCCCTCCGCACCGATCAGCGTGCCCTCCGCGCCGATCGGCGTGCCCTCCGCACCGATCAGCGTGCCCTCCGCGCCGATCAGCGTGCCCTCCGCGCCGATCAGCGTGCCCCCCGCACCGATCAGCGTGCCCCCCGCTCCGATCAGCGTGCCCTCCGCCCCGATCAGCGTGCCCTCCGCTCCGATCAGCGTGCCCCCCGCGCCGATCAGCGTGCCCCCCGCCCCGATCAGCGTGCCCTCCGCCCCGATCAGCGTGCCCCCCGTGCCGATCAACGTGCCCCCCGCGCCGATCAGCGTGCCCTCCGCGCCGATCAGCGTGCCCCCCGCGCCGATCAACGTGCCCCCCGCGCCGATTGGCGTGCCCTCCGCACCGATCAGCGTGCCCCCAGCGCCGATCAACGTGCCCCCCGCGCCGATTGGCGTGCCCTCCGCACCGATCAGCGTGCCCTCCGTGCCGATCGGCGTGCCCTCCGCGCCGATCAGCGTGCCCCCCGCGCCGATCGGCGTGCCCTCCGCGCCGGTCACGTGCCCCTGCGGCGATTCTCCGGCCCGCGATGGGCTGAAGTCCCGCCGCTGAGAGGCCTCTCCCGCCGCCGTGGTTTAAACATCCTCTGGTGGTGGCGGGATTGGCGGCGCGAGCGGGCCCCCTGGGTCCTGGGGGGGGGGGGGGGGCGCGGGGCGATCGGATCCCTGGGTCCTGGTGGGGGGGGGGCGCGGGGCGATCGGATCCCGGGGGGTTCCCACACGGTGGCCTGGCCCGCGATCGGGGCCCACCTATCGGCCGACGGGCCTATGCCGTGGGGGCACTCTTTTTCTTCCACCACCGCAACAGCCTCCACCATGGCGGAGGCGGAAGAGACCCCCTTACCGCGCTTGCGCCGGTGGTGACATCAGCGGCCGCTGACGCACCGGCGCATGCGCAAACCGGCGAAGGCCTTTCGGCCAGGCCCGACGCCGACCGGTGGGCGTCAAAGGCTGTTGGTGCCAGTCGGCGTTGCACCAACCACTCCGGCACAGGCCTAGCCCCCAAAGGTACAGAATTCTCCGCACCTTTGGGGGCCAGGCCCACGCCGGAGTGGTTGGTGCCACTCCGCTACGCCAGGACCCCCCCCCCCCCCGGCCAGGTAGGGGAGGATCCCGGCCGTGGTGTTTAAGAACGGCATGTGGGCGCTGTGCCTGCAGTTGGAGTGAGATGAGGGAAGAAAAGATGCCAAAATTACACCAGTGGCAATATCAGGTAGCCCAACCAGAATGATCAGTGGCTGTCAGCAATCCCACCTGCCCACTGGGCCCCTGCCTCCATCCACCCTGCCCCAGACAGGGAGTCACAACCCATGCGTTGCACACCGGACCCATTTCACATTGCGGCCACAGTCCCAACAGGTCCCCACCCCCTCACCCACCGCTATCTGTGGGCCATGGCCGCCCGCACCCCACTGGACATGGTGCCTGTTGATGGCAGTTGGTGCCCCCCCACTCCTCAACCAGGTGCCACCCTGCCCACGGTGTATCACATGTCCCACCCAAGGAGGGCAAACACAGACCCCACAGGAGGGCGCAGGAGAGGGACTGAAGGGCATACCATTGGCAGAGGTAGCACCAGGCACCAGTCGCTGAAGGTAAGCATGCAGGGGCAGCAGGCGGTAACGGAGGCTAATGGTATGTTGGCCTTCATTGGGAGAGGTTTCGAGTATAGAAGCAGGGATGGGTTGCTGCAATTGTACAGGGCCTTGGTGAGGCCACACCTGGAGTATTGTCTGCAGTTTTGGTCTCCTTCTCTGAGGAAGGATGTTCTTGCTCTCGAGGTAGCACAGCAAAGATTTACCAGACTGATTCCAGGGACTGCGGGACTGTCATATGAGGAGAGACTGACTAGGTTGGGATTGTTCTCACTGGAGTTCAGAAGAATGAGGGGGGATCTCATAGAGACTTATAAAATTCTAACAGGACTCAACAGGGTAGATGCAGGGAACATAGAACATAGAATATTACAGCGCAGTACAGGCCCTTCGGCCCTCGATGTTGCGCCGACCTGTGAAACCACTCTAAAGCCCATCTACACTATTCCCTTATCATCCATATAGAACATAGAACAGTACAGCACAGAACAGGCCCTTCGGCCCTCGATGTTGTGCCGAGCAATGATCACCCTACTCAAACCCACGTATCCACCCTATACCCATAACCCAACAATCCCCCCCCCCCTTAACCTTACTTTTTAGGACACTACGGGCAATTTAGCAAGGCCAATCCACCTAACCCGCACATCTTTGGACTGTGGGAGGAAACAGGAGCACCCGGAGGAAACCCACGCACAGACGGGGAGGACGTGCAGACTCCACACAGACAGTGACCCAGCGGGGAATCGAACCTGGGACCCTGGAGCTGTGAAGCATTTATGCTAACCACCATGCTACCCTGCTGCCCCTGTTTATCCAGTGACCATTTGAAGATGTTCCCGATGGTGGATGGGGCCAGAACCAGGGGTTCACAGTCTGAGAATTCAGGGTAAACCATTTCGGATAGAGATAAGGAGACATTTCTTCACACAAATTTGAATGCGGATTACAGGGTCAACGGCAGGGTTCTGAGGAATTTGGAGGAACAGAGAGATCTTGGGGTTCATGTCCACAGATCTCTGAAGATTGCCACTCAAGTGGATAGAGCCGTGAAAACGGTCTACAGTGTGTTCGCATTTTTTTTTTAAATAAACAATTTTATTGAGGTAGTTTTTGGCTTTATAAACAGTTACAGACATCAACAGAAAGAAAGCAAAAAAGGCAAAAATGTGCAAACATCCATGTACATTCAATACTTCAATCGTAACATACTGCACAAGCCCGCTCCTCTCCCACCGGTACTACCCGACATTTTATCCCTCCTACTCTACTCTACCCCCCCCCCCCCCCCCCCATCTCCCCCCCAACCCCTGCTGACGCTCACTCTCCCGCAAATAAGTCAATAAATGGTTGCCACCTCCGGGCGAACCCCTGTACAGATCCCCTCAAGGCGAACTTAATTTTTTCCATACCCAGGAAACTCGACATGTCCGCAAGCCACCACTCAGTCTCCGGGGGCTTTGAGTCCCTCCACGCCAATAGTATTCGTCGCCGGGCTATCAGGGAAGCAAAGGCCAAAACATCGGCCTCTTTCTCCCCCTGGACGCCCGGGTCTTCCAAAACCCCAAAAATTGCCACCCCTGGACCCATCGCCACCCTTGTTTTTAGCACCCGGGACATGACCCCCGCAAATCCCTCCCAGTACCCCCTCAGCTTAGGGCATGCCCAAAACATGTGAACGTGGTTCGCTGGTCCTCCCGCGCACCTAGCGCATTTGTCCTCTATCCCGAAGAATTTGCTCATCCGAGCCACCGTCATATGGGCCCGGTGAACGACCTTAAAATGAATCAGCCCGAGCCTAGCACATGTCGCGGTTGAGTTTACCCTACTCAGGGCCTCTGCCCACAGCCCATCCTCCATTTCCCCGCCTAGCTCCTCCTCCCATTTAAGTTTCAGTTCCTCTGTCTGGGACCCTTCCTCCCTCATGAGCACCTTATATATACCCGAGACTCTACCCTCCCCTTCTTCCCCCCTAGAGACTATTCTGTCTAGGATCCCCATTGGCGGGAGGCGTGGGAAAGATGGGACCTGTCTACGAACAAAGTCCCGCAACTGTAGGTACCTAAAATCATTTCCGCTTACCAACCCAAATTTCTCCTCCAAGCTCCGCAAACTCGCAAAGCTCCCTTCCAGGAACATATCACACCCTCCCCATCCCCGCCCGCCGCCATACTCGGTACCCCCCATCCATACTACCGGGGGCAAACCGATGGTTGTCGCAGATTGGCGCCCATCTCCCCCACATGCCTCCTCCACTGGCCCCATATCAGCAGGGTCGCCACCACTACCGGGCTGGTGGAGTACTTGGCCGGTGGCAGCGGTAGAGGAGCCGTGACCAGGGCTGCCAAGCTGGAGCCCCTGCACGAAGCCACCTCCACCCGCTCCCAGATAGACCCCGTACCCACCATCCACTTCCTTATCATAGCGATGTTGGCCGCCCAGTAATAATTAATCAGACTCGGCAAAGCCAGCCCTCCCTCGCTGCGGTTCCTCTCCAACATCGCCTTCTTCACCCGCGGGGATTTTCCCGCCCAGACAAAGCTCATGATCAGCCCGTTAACTCTTTTGAAGAAGGACTGTGGAACAAAGAACGGGAGGCACTGAAAAACAAACAGAAATCTAGGGAGGATTGTCATCTTTACAGTCTGCACCCTCCCTGCCAGCGACAGTGGGAGTGCATCCCATCTCCGAAACTCTCCCTTCATTTGCTCCACCACCCTGGCCAAATTTAACTTATGCAGCCTGCCCCAGTCTCGTGCCACCTGGATTCCCAAATACTGGAAATTTTCCTCAACCAGCCTAAACGGTAACCCTCTCAATCTGTTCTCCTGGCCCCTTGCCTGGACCACAAACATTTCACTCTTGACCGTATTTAATTTGTATCCTGAGAACTGGCCGAACTTCCTCAGCATTCCCAGTATATCCCATCCCTGCCACTGGGTCCGACACGTACAGGAGCAGGTCGTCTGCATAAAGAGAAACCCTGTGTTCAATCCCGCCCCTCACCATCCCCTTCCATCCCTCTGCGGCTCTCAGCGCAATCGCCAGCGGCTCTATGGCCAGCGCAAACAGCAGCGGGGAGAGCGGGCAGCCCTGCCTGGTCCCTCGGTACAACCTAAAGTACTCCGACACTTCTCTGTTAGTCCTGATGCTGGCCCTCGGGGCCTGATATAATAATTTGATCCAATCCACCAGTCCCTCCCCGAACCCAAACCGTCCGAGCACCTCCCATAGATAGTCCCACTCCACCCGGTCAAAGGCCTTCTCGGCGTCCATTGCCACCACTACCTCCACCTCCCTACCCGCCGGGGGCATCATTATCACATTGAGCAATCTCCTCAGGTTGGCCGCCAGCTGCCTACCTTTCACAGACCCAGTTTGGTCCTCCCCAATCACCTCCGGTACACAGTCCTCCATTCTAACCGCCAGTACCTTTGCCAGGAGCTTGGCATCAACATTAATCAGGGAGATTGGCCTGTAGGACCCGCACGCCTCCGGGTCTTTACCCCGCTTCAATATCAATGATATAGTGGCTTGTGACATTGTCGGCGGCAGGGTCCCTCTGTCCCTTGCCTCATTGAAAACCCTCGCCAAGACCGGGCCCACCAGCTCAGAAAACTTCCTATAGAACTCTACTGGGTATCCATCCGGCCCCGGGGCTTTCCCCGACTGCATGGCCTTTAGGCCCCCCAATACCTCCTCCACTCTAATCGGGGCCCCCAGCCCGTCCACTAGCCCCCCACCTACTGTTGGGAATGTTAACCCATCCAGAAACCTTTTCATCTCCTCCGGTTCTTCCGGCGGCTCCGAAGTATACAGCTTGCGATAGAAGTCCCGGAATACCTTATTCAATCCTGCCGGATCCTCTACTTTGCGTCCCCCTCGTCCCTCACTCTACCTATTTCCCTGGCCGCCTCCCTCCTCCTAAGTTGCTGCGCTAACAGTCTGCTAGCCTTTTCCCCATACTCGTACACCACTCCCCTCGCCTTCCTAAGCTGTTCCACGGCCCTACTCGTGGATGGTGCCCCCAGTTCCGCCTGTAGTCTCTGCCTCTGCCTGAGTAAAACCTCCCCCGGGGACTCCGCGTGCTCTTCATCTATCCGGCCCATTTCCCTGACCAATCTATCCACCTCTGCCCGGTCTGCCTTGGCTCTGTGGGCCCCAATTGAAATCAGCTCCCCCCGCACTACTGCCTTTAGCGCCTCCCACATGGTCGCCGCTGAGACCTCCCCAGTGTCATTCACCTGCAGGTAATTTTGCATACATCTCCGAAGCCTCTCACAGATCCCCTCCTCCGACAGCAGTCCCACATCTAGCCTCCATTGCGGGCGTTGATAGCTCGCTCCCCCGAACTGCAGGTCTACCCAATGCGGGGCATGGTCTGAGATAGTAATTGCCGAATATTCCGTATTCTTTACCTCCCCTATACAGTCCCTGCTTAGTACAAAGAAATCTATTCTAGAATATATTTTATGGACGTGCGAGTAAAACGAGTAGCCCCTTCCTGTCGGCTGTCTATCTCTCCAGGGGTCCACTGCCCCCATTTGCTCCATAAACCCTTTCAGCTCCCTTGCCATTGCTGCGAGTCTACCCGTTCTGGGACACGACTGATCCAAAGTCGGGTCAAGGACCATGTTAAAGTCCCCTCCCATTATTAGCCTGCGAGAATCCAAGTCCGGGATCTTCCCCAGCACTCTTTTAATGAAGTCCACGTCATCCCAGTTCGGGGCATATATATTCACCAGCGCCACTCTTCTCCCCTCCAGCCTGCCCCGTACCATCAGGTATCTGCCCCCCCTGTCTGTGGCTATGCCCTCCGCCTCAAATTGCACGCGCTTGTTGATCATGATTGCCACCCCCCTGGACTTCGAGTCCAAGTCCGAGTGGAAGATCTGGCTAACCCAGCCCTTCCTTAGCCTGGTCTGGTCAGACACTTTCAGATGTGTCTCCAGCAACATAATTACGTCCGCCCTCAGAGCCCGCAAGTGCGCGAACACCCGCGCCCTCTTAACCGGCCCATTCAGTCCCTTGACGTTCCAGGTGATCAGCCTGGTTGGGAGGCACATCCCACCCCCCCACGCTGGTCAGCCATAGCCTTTCTCGGGCCGGCCCCCGGCCCGTGCGTCGCGCCATTCCTGGCCCGCCCGTTGGCTGCCTCCACCCTCGACCTCCTTTCCAGTGCCTATTTCAAGTTCCTCCCACGTCAGCAGAACAACCCCCCCCCCCCCAACCACATCCCCCGATACCCCCACCCTTGCCATCCACTGGCTGTGACCTCCCCCCCCCACCTGACTCCCTTGACTAGCCAATCTGCTAGCCCGGTGACTCAACACTCCGGCGTCTTCCTGTCTCATTCCCATTGTTTCCCCGTCCCCCTCCCCACTCCCCGGCACCCCATCCCCCTCTCCAACCCACTGGAGCAAGCCGGCTCCAGTGTCCTCCGCGAGCTGCACAAAAAGAACAAATCCGCCAAAAAAGGAAAAAACAGAAAAAAGAGGAAAAAACAAAAAAAAACCATGAGAAAAAAGAGAAAAATAGAAAACCCCCCAAACCAATGTCCATGAACAAAGGAAAGAGTCCCAAATGTTCTGCTTGGCACCTTTGGCCCAGCAAACCGTTGAACAGGAATCCAGGCCCATTCGGCGTACCTTCCCACGGTAATCCTCGGGCCCTAATTCGCGTCCGTGGGGCCTCTTTTCGGGACCAGCCCCTGATCCCTCGCAAAGTCCATCGCTTCTTCAGGCCCGCAGAAGTAGTGGTGTTGACCCTGGTGCGTGACCCATAGGCGAGCCGGGAACAGCAGACCAAACTTCACGTGCTTCTTGAACAGCAACTCCTTGACATTCTTAAAGGCTGCTCGCCGCCGAGCCACCTCCTGGCTTAGGTCCTGGTAAATGCGGAGAACACTGTTGTTCCACGTGCTGCTCCTGGCGCTCTTTGCCCACTGCAGCACCCGCTCCTTGTCCACGAACCTGTGGAACCTAATCACCATCGGGCTGGGGGTGTCCGCCCGGCCGCCCCTGCCTCGCCTGCACTCTGTGTGCCCCCTCCAGCTCCGGCGGTCGCAGAAAGGCTTCGGCTCCCATCAGCTGCTTCAGCAGGTCTGCTACAAACGCTGCAGCATCAGCTCCCTCCGCCCCCTCCGGGAGGCTGACCATCCTCAGATTGTTCCTGCGGACTCTATTCTCCAGCTCCTCCACTCTGTCCAGCAGTCTTCTCTGCCGCTTTCCTTCTCCCAGCTCCTTAACTTTTACCTCTTGAGCATCTGAAGTGGGTCCAAGTTGTCCTGCTTCAGCAACTCCAAAACTGTTTTTCTTCTCCTGGAGCAAGAAAGGTCCGTGTGTCCGCCATCTGAAGTTCCAGGTCAGCTTCCTCTGCTCCTTGCCTGTCTCTTTCTTTCTCTCTTCCTCTACTTCCTGGACTCCCACGGTTCCATCGATTGCAGCCCGCTCTCCAGCACTATCGCGGCTGCCTTTTTGCCGCTCCGTGGTCCCGCTATCGTGGGGAATCAGCCCTCAAGCCCCGCCGGAGTGAGAGCCCGCCGAATGTGCGGCTCACTCAAACATTACCGCCACCGGAAGTCTGTGCTCGCATTTATTAACAGGGGGCTTGAATTTAAGAGCCGTGGGGTTATGCTGCAACTCTACCTGACCCTGGTGAGACCACAGTTGGAGTATTGCGTGCAGTTCTGGTCACCTCACTATAGGAAGGATGTGGAAGCATTGGAAAGGGTGCAAAGGAGATTTCCCAGGATGCTGCCTGGTTTGCAGGGTAGGTCTGATGAGGAAAGGTTGAGGGAGCTAGGGCTTTTGTCTTTGGAGTGGAGGAGGATCAGAGGCAACTTAATAGTGGTTTATAAGATGATGAGGGGAATAAGATGACAATTACAAGGGGGCACAAGTTCAAGGTGAGGCGGGAGAGGTTCAGTGGAGATGGACTGGGTCACTGTCTGAGTGGAGTTAGCACATTCCCCCCATGGCTGCGTGGGTTTCACCCCCAGATCCCAAAGATGTGCAGGGTAGGTGGATTGGCCACGCTAAATTGCCCCTAAATTAGAAAAGGAGCCAGTTTAGCACAGGGCTAAATCGCTGGCTTTTAAAGCAGACCAAGGCAGGCCAGCAGGGCGGGTTCAATTCCCGTACCAACCTCCCCAAACAGGCGCCGGAATGTGGCGACTAGGGGCTTTCCACAGTAACTTCATTTGAAGTTACCCAGAGGGTGGTGGTGGCCTGGAATGCACTGCCAAGTGAGGTGGTTGAGGCAGATATGTTAGCGACCGTTAAGACTGATCTGGATAGACACATGAACAGAAGGGGCAGAGAAAGATGCAGGCGTTTGGTTTAGATAGGGCACATGATCGGTGCAGGCTTGGAAGGCTGAAGGGCCTGTTCCTGTGCTGTATTGTTCTTTATTCTCTTTTTTCTGTTTGTTCACAGTGGTTAGCACTGTGGCTTCGCAGCGCCAGGCTCCCAGGTTCGATTTCCGGCTGGGTCACTATAGAACATAAACCACAGAACAGGCCCTTCAGCCCACAATGTTGTGCCGAACTTCTGTCCCAGATGAAGAACAAATTAACCTGCACCCCATCATTCTACCGTAATCCATGTACCTATCCAATAGCCGATTGAACGTCCCTAATGTTTCCGACTCAATAACTCCACAGGCAGTGCATTCCATGCCCCCACTACTCTCTGGGTAAAGAACCTACCTCTGACATCCCCCCTGTATCTTCCATCATTCACCTTAAATTTATGTCCCCTTGTAATGGTTTGTTCTCCCTGGGGAAAATGTCTCAGACTGTCTATCTATTCCCCTGATCAGGGGCTGGTTTAGCACAGGGCTAAATAGCTGGCATTGAAAGCAGACCAAGGCAGGCCAGCAGCACGGTTCAATTCCCGTACCAGTCTCCCTGAACAGGCGCCGGAATGTGGCGACTAGGGGCTTTTCACTGCAACTTCAATTAAACCTACTTGTGACAATAAGCAATTTGGGGCCATGTTTTTGAGGATGAGAGTGTGATACAGGCGGGTAGGCTGGAGGAGGTAGATGTTCTGAGGAAGGATGTATTAGCAATTTTGAAAAACCTGAGGGTCAAAAAGTCCCCTGGGCCAGATGGGATATATCCAAGGATTCTTTGGGAGGCGAGGGATGAGATTGCAGAGCCTTTGGCTTTGATCTTTGGGTCCTCACTGTCCACGGGGATAGTGCCAGAGGAGTGGAGGGTGGCGAATGTTGTTCCTCTGTTCAAGAAGGGGAATAGGAATGACCCTGGTAATTATGGGCCGGTTAATCTTACTTCGGTGGTCGGTAAGTTAATGGAAAAGGTCCTGAAGGATAGGATTTATGACCATTTGGAAAGTTGCAGCTTAATCCGGGATAGTCAACATGGATTCTTGAAGGGTAAGTCTTGCCTCACAAATTTGATTGAATTCTTTGAGGAGGTAACTAAGTGTGTCGATCAAGGTAGAGCAGTTGATGTCATATACATGGATTTCAGTAAGGCGTTTGATAAGGTTCCCCATGGTCGGTTCATGAAGAAAGTAAGGAGGTGTGGGATAGAGGGAAATTTGGCCAATTGGATAAGTAACTGGCTATCACATAGAAGACAGAGGGTGATGGTGGATGGAACATTTTCATACTGGAGACCAGTTACCAGCGGGGTACCACAGGGATCAGTGCTGGGTCCAGGTACCAGCGGGGTACCACAGGGATCAGTGCTGGGCCCAGTTACCAGCGGGGTACCACAGGGATCAGTGCTGGGCCCAGTTACCAGCGGGGTCCCACAGGGATCAGTGCTGGGCCCAGTTACCAGCGGGGTCCCACAGGGATCAGTGCTGGGTCCAGTTACCAGCGGGGTACCACAGGGATCAGTGCTGGGCCCAGTTACCAGCGGGGTACCACAGGGATCAGTGCTGGGCCCAGTTACCAGCGGGGTCCCACAGGGATCAGTGCTGGGTCCAGGTACCAGCGGGGTACCACAGGGATCAGTGCTGGGCCCAGTTACCAGCGGGGTACCACAGGGATCAGTGCTGGGTCCAGTTACCAGCGGTGTACCACAGGGATCAGTGCTGGGTCCAGTTACCAGCGGGGTACCACAGGGATCAGTGCTGGGTCCAGTTACCAGCGGGGTACCACAGGGATCAGTGCTGGGTACCAGCGGGGTACCACAGGGATCAGTACTGGGTCCAGTTACCAGCGGGGTACCACAGGGATCAGTGCTGGGTCCAGTTCCCAGCGGTGTACCACAGGGATCAGTGCTGGGTCCAGTTACCAGCGGGGTACCACAGGGATCAGTGCTGGGCCCAGTTACCAGCGGGGTACCACAGGGATCAGTGCTGGGCCCAGTTACCAGCGGTGTACCACAGGGATCAGTGCTGGGCCCAGTTACCAGCGGGGTACCACAGGGATCAGTGCTGGGTCCAGTTACCAGCGGGGTACCACAGGGATCAGTGCTGGGCCCAGTTACCAGCGGGGTACCACAGGGATCAGTGCTGGGTCCAGTTACCAGCGGGGTACCACAGGGATCAGTGCTGGATCCAGTTACCAGCGGTGTACCACAGGGATCAGTGCTGGGCCCAGTTACCAGCGGGGTACCACAGGGATCAGTGCTGGGCCCAGTTACCAGCGGGGTACCACAGGGACCAGTGCTGGGCCCAGTTACCAGCGGGGTACCACAGGGATCAGTGCTGGGCCCAGTTACCAGCGGTGTACCACAGGGATCAGTGCTGGGTCCAGTTCCCAGCGGGGTACCACAGGGATCAGTGCTGGGCCCAGTTACCAGCGGGGTACCACAGGGACCAGTGCTGGGCCCAGTTACCAGCGGGGTACCACAGGGATCAGTGCTGGGTCCAGTTACCAGCGGGGTACCACAGGGATCAGTGCTGGGCCCAGTTACCAGCGGGGTACCACAGGGATCAGTGCTGGGCCCAGTTACCAGCGGGGTACCACAGGGATCAGTGCTGGGCCCAGTTACCAGCGGGGTACCACAGGGATCAGTGCTGGGCCCAGTTACCAGCGGGGTACCACAGGGATCAGTGCTGGGCCCAGTTACCAGCGGGGTACCACAGGGATCAGTGCTGGGCCCAGTTACCAGCGGGGTACCACAGGGATCAGTGCTGGGCCCAGTTACCAGCGGGGTACCACAGGGATCAGTGCTGGGTCCAGTTCCCAGCGGGGTACCACAGGGATCAGTGCTGGGTCCAGTTACCAGCGGGGTACCACAGGGATCAGTGCTGGGTCCAGTTACCAGCGGGGTACCACAGGGATCAGTGCTGGGCCCAGTTACCAGCGGGGTACCACAGGGATCAGTGCTGGGTCCAGTTCCCAGCGGGGTACCACAGGGATCAGTGCTGGGTCCAGTTACCAGCGGGGTACCACAGGGATCAGTGCTGGGTCCAGTTACCAGCGGGGTACCACAGGGATCAGTGCTGGGTCCAGTTACCAGCGGGGTACCACAGGGATCAATGCTGGGTCCAGTTACCAGCGGTGTACCACAGGGATCAGTGCTGGGTCCAGTTACCAGCGGGGTACCACAGGGATCAGTGCTGGGTCCAGTTACCAGCGGGGTACCACAGGGATCAGTGCTGGGTCCAGTTACCAGCGGTGTACCACAGGGATCAGTGCTGGGCCCAGTTACCAGCGATGTACCACAGGGATCAGTGCTGGGTCCAGTTACCAGCGGGGTATCACAGGGATCAGTGCTGGAGACCAGGTACCAGCGGGGTACCACAGGGATCAGTGCTGGGCCCAGTTACCAGCGGGGTACCACAGGGATCAGTGCTGGGTCCAGTTACCAGCGGGGTACCACAGGGATCAGTGCTGGGTCCAGTTCCCAGCGGTGTACCACAGGGATCAGTGCTGGGTCCAGTTACCAGCGGGGTACCACAGGGATCAGTGCTGGGTCCTCTGCTATTTGTGATTTTTATCAATGACTTGGAGGAGGGGGCTGAAGGGTGGGTCAGTAAATTTGCTGATGACACCAAGATTGGTGGAGTAGTGGATGAGGTGGAGGGCCGTTGTAGGCTGCAAAGAGACATTGATAGGATGCAGAGCTGGGCCGAAAAATGGCAGATGGAGTTTAACCCTGATAAGTGTGAGGTGATTCATTTTGGTAGAAACAAAATGAATGCGGATTACAGGGTCAACGGCAGGGTTCTGAGGAATGTGGAGGAACAGAGTGATCTTGGGGTTCATGTCCACAGATCTCTGAAGGTTGCCACTCAAGTGGATAGAGCTGTGAAGAAGGCTTATAGTGTGTTAGCGTTTATTAACGGGGGCTTGAGTTTAAGAGCCGTGGGGTTATGCTGCAACTATACATGACCCTGCTGAGACCACATTTGGAGCATTGTGTGCAGTTCTGGTCACCTCACTATAGGAAGGATGTGGAAGCATTGGAAAGGATGCAAAGGGGATTTACCAGGATGCTGCCTGGTTTGCAGGATAGGTCTTATGAGGAAAGGTTGAGAGAGCTAGGGCTTTTCTCTTTTGAGCAGAGGAGGATGAGAGGATAGAGGTTTCTAAGATTATGAGGATAGATAGAGTAGACGTTCAGATTTTTTCCTCGGGTGGATGTAGCTGTTACAAGGAGGCATAACTATAAGATTCAGGGTGGGAGATATAGGAGGGATATCCGAGGTAGGTTCTTTACTCAGAGAGTGGTTAGGGTGTGGAATGGACTGCCTGCTGTGATAGTGGAGTTGGCCACTTTAGGAACTTTCAAGCGGTTATTGGATAGGCACATGGAGCACACCAGAATGACAGGAGTGGGATAGCTTGATCTTGGTTTCGGACAATGCTCGGCACAACATCGAGGGCCGAAGGGCCTGTTCTGTGCTGTACTTTTCAATGTTTTATGTTTAATCATCTTATAAATCTCTATCAAGTCTCCCCTCATCCTTCTCCGTTCTGATGAGAAAAGGCCTCAACCTTTCCTCGTATGACCTTCTCTCCATTCCAGGCAACATCCTGGTAAATTTCCTTTGCAACTTTTCCAAAGCTTCCATATCCTTCCTAAAATGAGGCAACCAGAACTGCACACAGTACTCCAAATGTGGCCTTACCAAGGTTTTGTACAGCTGCATCATCACCTCACGGCTCTTAAATTCAATCCCTCTGCTAATGACCGCCAGCACACCATAGGCCTTCTTCACAGCTCTATCCACTTGAGTGGCAACTTTCAAAGATCTATGAACATAGACCCCAATATCTCTCTGCTCCTCCACATTGCCAAGAACCCTACCGTTAACCCTGTATTCCGCATTCATATTTGTCCTTCCAAAATGGACAACCTCACACTTTTCAGGGTTAAACTCCATCTGTCACTTCACAGCCCAGCTCTGCATCCTATCTATGTCTCTTTGCAGCCGACAACAGCCCTCCTCACTATCCACAACTCCACCAATCTTCGTAACATCTGCAAATTTACTGACTCACCCTTCAACTCCTTCATCCAAGTCATTAATGAAAAACAGCAGTGGACCCAGAACTGATCCCTGCGGTACGCCACTGATAACTGGGCTCCAGGCTGAATATTTGCCATCCACCACCACTCTCTGACTTCTATCGGTTAGCCAGTTTGTTATCCAACTGGGCAAATTTCCCACTATCCCATGCCTCCTTACTTTCTGCATAAGCCTACCATGGGGAACCTTATCAAATGCCTTACTAAAATCCATGTACACTACATCCACTGCTTTACCTTCATCCACATGCTTGGTCACCTCCTCAAAGAATTCAATAAGACTTGTGAGGCAAGACCTACCCCTCACAAATCTGTGCTGACTATCCCTAATCAAGCAGTGCCTTTCCAGATGCTCAGAAATCCTATCCCTCAGTACCTTTTCCATTACTTTGCCTACCACCGAAGTAAGACTAACTGGCCTGTAATTCCCAGGGTTATCCCTATTCCCTTTTGTTGAACAGGGGCACGACATTCGCCACTCTCCAATCCCCTGGTACCACCCCGGTTGACAGTGAGGATGAAAAGATCATTGGCAACGGCTCTGCAATTTCATCTCTTGTTTCCCATAGAATCCTTGGACATATCCCGTCAGGCCCGGGGGACTTGTCTATCCTCAAGTGTTTCAAAATGCCCAACACATCTTCCTTCCTAACAAGTATCTCCTCGAGCTTACCAGTCTGTTTCACACTGTCCTCTCCAACAATATGGCCCCTCTCGTTTGTAAATACTGAAGAAAAATACTTGTTCAAGACCTCTCCTATCTCTTCAGACTCAATACACAATCTCCCGCGACTGTCCTTGATCGGACCTACTCTCGCTCTAGTCATTCTCATATTTCTCACATGTGTAAAAGGCCTTGGGATTTTCCTTGATCCTACCCGCCAAAGAATTTTCATGCCCTCTCTTAGCTCTCCTAATCCCTTTCTTCAGTTCCCTCCTGGCTATCTTGTATCCCTCCAGCGCCCTGTCTGAACCTTGTTTGCTCAGCATTACATAAGTCTCCTTCTTCCTCTTAACAAGACATTCAATCTCTCTTGTCAACCATGGTTCCCTCACTCGACCATCTCTTCCCTGCCTGACAGGGACATACATATCAAAGACACGCAGTACCTGTTCCTTGAACAAGTTCCACATTTCACTCGTGTCCTTCCCTGACAGCCTATGTTCCCAACTTATGCACTTCAGTTCTTGTCTGACATCGTATTTACACTTCCCCCAATTGTAAACCTTGCCCTGTTGCACGCACCTATCCCTCTCCATTACTAAAGTGAAAGTCACAGAATTGTGGTCACTATCTCCAAAATGCTCCCCCACTAACAAATCTATCACTTGTCCTGGTTTATTACCAAGTACTAAATCCAACATGGCTTCCCCTCTGGTCGGACAATCTACATACTGTGTTAGAAAAGCTTCCTGGACACACTGCACAAACACTACCCCATCCAAACTATTTGATCTATAGAGTTTTCACTCAATATTTGGGAAGTCACCCATGACTACTACCCTGTGACTTCTGCACCTTTCCAAAATCTGTTTCCCAATCTGTTCATCCACATCTCTGCTGCTATTGGGGGGCCTATAGGAAACTCCCAACAAGGTGACTGCTCCTTTCCTATTTCTGACTTCAACCCATACTACCTCAGTAGGCACATCCCCCTCGAACTGCCTTTCTGCAGCTGTTATACTATCTCTAATTAACAATGCCACCCCCTACCTCTTTTACCACCTTTCGTATTCTTATTGAAACATCTATATCCAGGAACCTCCAACAACCATTTCTGCCCCTCTTCTATACAAGTTTCTGTGATGGCCACCACATCGTAGTCCCAAGTACCGATCCATGCCTTAAGTTCAACCACCTTATTCCTGATGCTTCTTGCGTTGAAGTATACACACTTCAACCCATCTCCTTGCCTGCAAGTACTCTCCTTTGTCAGTGTTACCTTCCCCACTGCGTCACTACGTGCTTTGACGTCCTGAACTATGTGTGCGGAGTCTGCATTTTCTCCCCGTGTCTGTGTGGGTTTCCTCCGGGTGCTCCGGTTTCCTCCACATGTCCCGAAAGATGTGCTGTTAGGTAATTTGGACATTCTGAATTCTCCCTCTGTGTACCCGAACAGGCGCTGGAATGTGGCGACTAGGAACTTTTCACAGTAACTTCATTGCAATGTAAGCCTACTTGTGACAGTAAAGATTATTATCATGACCGGTGCAGGCTTGGAGGGCCGAAGGGCTTGCTCCTGTGCTGTATTTTTCTTTTTTCTTTGCCCCCTTTGCAGTGCTCCATCCCACCCTAACTTGACTCACCTGAAGAAGGAGCTGTGCTCCGAAAGCTAGTGATTCCAAATAAACCTGTTGGACTTTAACCTGGAGTTGTTAGACTTCTTACTGTGCTCTCTCCCAAAGGTTGTGGGCTGCCTTTGACTGGTTGGACAGATAATGCACAGTGTGAGGCACTTAGACGTAGGCAGTGCTGGAGTCTGCAGGTAGTGACCTATGTGTGCAGGGCACCCGACAATTGTGGGCGGTATGCGTGTTGGTTGGGGCGGAATTCTCCGCTCCCGCGAAGAATCGGGAAGGCCGTCGTGAACTCGGCCGAGTTTCACGACGGCCTCGGAGGCCGCTCCTCTCACCTTATTCACCCCCACCCGGGGGTGTCGTGTCGTGACTCCCCCGGCCCTCCTGCGATTCTCCCACCCGGCGTGGGGAGCGGAGAATCGCGCCCACTGTGTAGTTACTCTTTTATAACCACAGTGCGTTTGACCCATCTAAGATGGACAAACGATCACACAGGTTGATTAGTACAATAATAGTTTGTTTGGCACACACACACAGGGTTGTTTACTTAATTAATCACACGTTCATGCACATTAGACTATAACTGACACACTTTAAAGACCTTGACTTGACTTCCAGGTGACCGACAGGTACAGAGTAGATATGGCTTTGTCTGGTAGCACTGACGTTCTATAGGTGGTCCGTGTCCTGTTATCGTCCTCTATGGGTGGCATGGCCTCTGCTTGGTTGGTGGATTCACCCTTGTTGATGCAGCAGTCGAGAGAGAGCGGGTGAAGACTGCCCTGCTTTTTAATTGGCTTGGAATTCCCTGCCCCTTTTGTGGGGGGGATCTGGGTCACTGTCAATCAATTAATCAGGGCTCCATCCCCCTGATCGGCCACGTCCAATCAGGGGCTGCCACATCGATTTTGGGGTGGGCAGTCAGTGGCCAATCCTGGGAGTCTTCCGAGCAGGGGTTTGGTGTTGCTGCGTCTGGGACACAATGTGATGGACAGGACAGTCCTATTGAGCGTTTAATTACCTTCTAATGGCCATTTGCAGGAGTCAGTTTCTGCATGTGGTCTGGGCTGCAGTTTGGAGATTTGCAGGCTGCAGCCTGTGGTGTTCAAGCTTGGCCGAATTTCCCATCACTCTTTGCGGGAGGCCATTTTAGATGGCCTGATTGGCACGTGGTGCAGAGTGGGGTGCGATGGACTGCAGGCGGGTCGGGTTCGGTCGTGGTGATACCTCACCCTGACTGGCCTGGGGATTGCCCATCTTCACCCAGCACCGCCCACCCGGTTGTCTGGTGGGGGCCATGTAGGTGCGGGGGGGTGGGGGCGGGGGAGGGAGATGGATGTGGGGTATATGGGGTGGGATTGGTGCCAGCGATATGGAGCTGGTGATTCACCAGGGACACCATGAGGAGGTCCTGCAGCTTTTAAAAAAAAATGTTTATCAAGGCATTGACGTAAACAGCAAATACAAATAAGAGCAAGAGCAGGCACAACACAATAATTAATCAGCAGCTAAACCCCCTTCCGTTCCCATCCTCCCGTCCTGCCATCCCCATTTCAAGCCCCTTATGCATTAAGACCATAAGACACAGGAGCAGAATTAGGCCACTCGGCCCATCGAGTCTGCTCCGCCATTCAATCATGGCTGATATGTTTCTCATCCCCAATCTTCTGCCTTCTCCCCATAACCCCTGATCCCCTTATTCATCAATAACCTATCTATCGCAGTCCTAAAGACACTCAGTGAATTATCCCCCCCCCCCACAACCCCACTCCCCAGCCAGCCCTCATTCTGCTGACCCCTCGATGCTCCTTAATGAAGTGGATGACCAACTTCCACCTCTGGCCGAACCCATCAACCGACCCACTCAAGACGAACTGAAACTTTTCCAAGCTCAGGAATTCCACCAAGTCGCTCAACCACACACCCGGATTTAGTGGCTTCGGGTCCCACCACCCAAGCAAAATCCATCTCCAGGCCATCAGATGGGCAAGGCCAAGACATTGGCCTCTCTCCTGCAGCTTTCTGCGGCAATGCTGTCCGATTCCTCGCGGTGGGGCCCACACACACACGGCCCACACACTCACGGCCCGCACACTCACGGCCCGCACACTCACGGCCCGCACACTCACGGCCCGCACACTCACGGCCCGCACACTCACGGCCCGCACACTAACAGCCCGCACACTCACGGCCCGCACACTCACGGCCCGCACACTCACGGCCCGCACACTCACGGCCCGCACACTCACGGCCCGCACACTCACGGCCCGCACACTCACGGCCCGCACACTCACGGCCCACACACTCACGGACCACACACTCACGGCCCTCACACTCACGGCCCACACACTCACGGCCCACACACTCACGGACCACACACTCACGGCCCACACACTCACGGCCCACACACTCACGGCCCACACACTCACGGCCCTCACACTCACGGCCCGCACACTCACGGCCCGCACACTCACGGCCCGCACACTCACGGCCCGCACACTCACGGCCCGCACACTCACGGCCCGCACACTCACGGCCCGCACACTCACGGCCCGCACACTCACGGCCCGCACACTCACGGCCCGCACACTCACGGCCCGCACACTCACGGCCCGCACACTCACGGCCCGCACACTCACGGCCCGCACACTCACGGCCCGCACACTCACGGCCCGCACACTCACGGCCCGCACACTCACGGCCCGCACACTCACGGCCCACACACTCACGGCCCACACACTCACGGCCCACACACTCACGGCCCACACACTCACGGCCCGTACCACCAGTGAGGAGGCCCAATTGATATGGGCAGGTGGTTACTCCTTGCCACCCCAGGTTACAAGGTCCCACCTCTACTCCATGGCATCCAGCAATACCTCCAGCTCTGTGTCCAGGAACGTCGGTGAATCTCTCCAGCATGCCATCTTCCTGGCTGGAATGACAGTGGAGGGGTCGAGTGCTGATATGCAGCTTGGCAGACACTCCAGTGCCAATCCAGGCCCCAGCAAGTCACACGACGATATGCGTTAGAATTACAGTAGTTCCACATGCCGGGAATGCTGCCCCATGAGCATGTCCTGCCTGACTCTGCCAGTCACCACCCATCGGAACCAATGGACACCCCATATACAGTCACGGCATTCATAGTCTCTCAAACACAGAATCCACCCCACTGTTGCACTTGTTGGTAATGCCATGTAATATTTGGAAACAAACATAGCAGATAATTCTTCTGGGATGGTATGAATATCAGGAATATTAATGTTCAAATTTGACTACCTTCTGACAGTATCGCTGTTCCTATGAAGGATCCATCAGAACCATCCCTGGATCCCAGGTCTCTGCGAGCATCTGCTCCGGACTCAGGTACCAAACTTACCATCCCTTTGCATATTGTGGCTCTGCTAAATGCAAATAATTAACAGAACTAACTAAACTGCAGCCAGTTAGGTCAGGTGGCTAAGGATTACTCACTGTGTAACTGTACTGTGATGTGTTTATTCAGCAGGGTAAGGATTACTCACTGTGTAACTGTACTGGGATGTGTTTATTCAGCAGGGTAAGGATTACTCACTGTGTAACTGTACTGGGATGTGTTTATTCAGCAGGGTAAGGATTACTCACTGTGTAACTGTACTGGGATGTGTTTATTCAGCAGGGTAAGGGTTACTCACTGTGTAACTGTACTGGGATGTGTTTATACAGCATGGTAAGGATTACTCACTGTGTAACTGTACTGGGATGTGTTTATTCAGCACGGTAAGGGTTACTCACTGTGTAACTACTGGGATGTGTTTATTCAGCAGGGTAAGGATTACTCACTGTGTAACTGTACTGGGATGTGTTTATTCAGCAGGGTAAGGATTACTCACTGTGTAACTGTACTGGGATGTGTTTATTCAGCAGGGTAAGGATTATTCACTGTGTAACTGTACTGGGATGTGTTTATACAGCAGGGTAAGGATTACTCACTATGTAACTGTACTGGGATGTGTTTATTCAGCAGGGTAAGGAATACTCACTGATAACTGTACTGGGATGTGTTTATTCAGCAGGGTAAGGATTACTCACTGTGTAACTTTACTGGCATGTGTTTATTCAGCAGGTTAAGGATTACTCACTCTGTAACTGTACTGGGATGTGTTTATTCAGCAGGTTAAGGATTACTCACTGTGTAACTGTACTGGGATGTGTTTATTCAGCAGGGTAAGGATTACTCACAGTGTAACTGTACTGGGAGGTGTTTATTCAGCAGGGTAAGGATTACTCACTGTGTAACTGTACTGGGATGTGTTTATTCAGCAGGGTCAGGATTACTCACTGTGTAATTGTACTGGGATGTGTTTATTCAGCAGGGTGAGGATTACTCACTGTGTAACTGTACAGTGATGTGTTTATTCAGCAGGGTAAGGATTACTCACTGTGTAACTGTACTGGGATGTGTTTATTCAGCAGGGTAAGGATTACTCACTGTGTAACTGTACTGGGATGTGTTTATTCAGCAGGGTAAGGATTACTCACTGTGTAACTGTACTGGGATGTGTTTATTCAGCAGGGTAAGGCGTGTTCACTGTGTAACTGTACTGGAATGTGCTTATTCATCAGGGTAAGGATTAGTGACTGTGTAACTGTACCAGGATGTGTTTATTCAGCGGGGTAAGGATTACTCACTGTATAACTGTACTGGGATGTGTTTATTCAGCCGGGTAAGACGTATTCACTGTGTAACTGTACTGGAATGTGTTTATTCAGCAGGGTAAGGAATACTCACTGTGTAACTGTACTGGTATGTGTTTATACAGCAGGGTAAGGATTACTCAATGTGTAACTGTACCAGGATGTGTTTATTCAGCGGGGTAAGGATTACTCACTGTATAACTGTACTGGGATGTGTTTATTCAGCAGGGTAAGGCGTATTCACTGTGTAAATGTTCTGTGATGTGTTTATTCAGCAGGATAAGGATTACTCCCTGTGTAACTGTACTGGGATGTGTTTATACAGCAGGGTAAGGATTACTCACTGTGTAACTGTACTGGGATGTGTTTAGTCAGCAGGGTAAGGATTACTCACTGTGTAACTGTACTGGAATGTGTTTATTCAGCAGGTTAAGGATTACTCACCCTGTAACTGTACTGGGATGTGTTTATTCAGCAGGGTAAGGATGACTCACTGTGTAACTGTACTGGGATGTGTTTATTCAGCAGGTTAAGGATTACTCCCTCTGAAACTGAACTGGGATGTGTTTTTTCAGCAGGGTAAGGATTACTCACTGTGTAACTGTACCAGGATGTGTTTATTCAGCAGGTTAAGGATTACTCACTCTGTAACTGTATTGGGATGTGTTTATTCAGCAGGGTAAGGATTACTCACTGTGTAACTGTACTGGGATGTGTTTATTCAGCAGGGTAACGATTACTCACTGTGTAACTGTACTGGGATGTGTTTATTCAGCAGGGTAAGGATTACTCACTGTGTGACTGTACTGGGATGTGTTTATTCAGCAGGGTAAGGATTACTCACTGTGTAACTGTACTGGGATGTGTTTATTCAGCAGGTTAAGGATTACTCACTGTGTAACTGTACTGGGATGTGTTTATTCAGCAGGGTAAGGATTACTCACAGTGTAACTGTACTGGGAAGTGTTTATTCAGCAGGGTAAGGATTACTCACTGTGTAACTGTACTGGGATGTGTTTATTCAGCAGGGTGAGGATTACTCACTGTGTAATTGTACTGGGATGTGTTTATTCAGCAGGGAGAGGATTACTCACTGTGTAACTGTACAGTGATGTGTTTATTCAGCAGGGTAAGGATTACTCACTGTGTAACTGTACTGGGATGTGTTTATTCAGCAGGGTAAGGATTACTCACTGTGTAACTGTACTGGGATGTGTTTATTCAGCAGGGTAAGGATTACTCACTGTGTAACTGTACTGGGATGTGTTTATTCAGCAGGGTAAGGCGTGTTCACTGTGTAACTGTACTGGAATGTGCTTATTCATCAGGGTAAGGATTAGTCACTGTGTAACTGTACCAGGATGTGTTTATTCAGCGGGGTAAGGATTACTCACTGTATAACTGTACTGGGATGTGTTTATTCAGCCGGGTAAGACGTATTCACTGTGTAACTGTACTGGAATGTGTTTATTCAGCAGGGTAAGGAATACTCACTGTGTAACTGTACTGGTATGTGTTTATACAGCAGGGTAAGGATTACTCAATGTGTAACTGTACCAGGATGTGTTTATTCAGCGGGGTAAGGATTACTCACTGTATAACTGTACTGGGATGTGTTTATTCAGCAGGGTAAGGCGTATTCACTGTGTAAATGTTCTGTGATGTGTTTATTCAGCAGGATAAGGATTACTCCCTGTGTAACTGTACCGGGATGTGTTTATACAGCAGGGTAAGGATTACTCACTGTGTAACTGTACTGGGATGTGTTTAGTCAGCAGGGTAAGGATTACTCACTGTGTAACTGTACTGGAATGTGTTTATTCAGCAGGTTAAGGATTACTCACCCTGTAACTGTACTGGGATGTGTTTATTCAGCAGGGTAAGGATTACTCACTGTGTAACTGTACTGGGATGTGTTTATTCAGCAGGTTAAGGATTACTCCCTCTGAAACTGAACTGGGATGTGTTTTTTCAGCAGGGTAAGGATTACTCACTGTGTAACTGTACCAGGATGTGTTTATTCAGCAGGTTAAGGATTAATCACTCTGTAACTGTATTGGGATGTGTTTATTCAGCAGGGTAAGGATTACTCACTGTGTAACTGTACTGGGATGTGTTTATTCAGCAGGGTAAGGATTACTCACTGTGTAACATTACTGGGATATGTTTATTCAGCAGGGTAACGATTACTCACTGTGTAACTGTACTGGGATGTGTTTATTCAGCAGGGTAACGATTACTCACTGTGTAACTGTACTGGGATGTGTTTATTCAGCAGGGTAAGGATTACTCACTGTGTGACTGTACTGGGATGTGTTTATTCAGCAGGGTAAGGATTACTCACTGTGTAACTGTACTGGGATGTGTTTATTCAGCAGGATAAGGATTACTCACTGTGTAACTGTACTGGGATGTGTTTATTCAGCAGGGTAAGGGTTACTCACTGTGTAACTGTACTGGGATGTGTTTATTCAGCAGGGTAACGATTACTCACTGTGTAACTGTACTGGGATGTGTTTATTCAGCAGGGTAAGGATTACTCACTGTGTGACTGTACTGGGATGTGATTATTCAGCAGGGTAAGGATTACTCACTGAGTAACTGTACTGGGATGTGTTTATTCAGCAGGATAAGGATTACTCACTGTGTAACTGTACTGGGATGTGTTTATTCAGCAGGGTAAGGGTTACTCACTGTGTAACTGTACTGGGATGTGTTTATTCAGCAGGGTAAGGATTACTCAATTTGTAACTGTACTGGTATGTGTTTATTCAGCAGGGTAAGGATTACTCACTGTGTAACTGTACTGGGATGTGTTTATTCAGCAGGGTAAGGATTACTCACTGTGTAACTACTGGGATGTGTTCATTCAGCAGGGTAAGGATTACTCACTGTGTAACTGTACTGGGATGTGTTTATTCAGCAGGGTAACGATTGCTCACTGTGTAACTGTAAAGGGATGTGTTTATTCAGCAGGGTAAGGATTACTCACTGTGTAACTGTACTGGGATGTGTTTATTCAGCAGGGTAAGGATTACTCACTGTGTAACTACTGGGATGTGTTCTTTCAGCTGGGTAAGGATTCCTCACTGTGTAACTGTACTGGGATGTGTTTATTCAGCATGGTAAGGATTACTCACTGTGTAACTGTACTGGGATGTGTTTATTCAGCAGCGTAAGGATTAATCACAGTATAACTGTACTGTGATGTGTTTATTCAGCAGGGTAAGGATTACTCACAGTGTAACTGTACTGGGAGGTGTTTATTCAGCAGGGTAAGGATTACTCACTGTGTAACTGTACTGGGATGTGTTTATTCAGCAGGGTGAGGATTACTCACTGTGTAATTGTACTGGGATGTGTTTATTCAGCAGGGAGAGGATTACTCACTGTGTAACTGTACATTGATGTGTTTATTCAGCAGGGTAAGGATTACTCACTGTGTAACTGTACTGGGATGTGTTTATTCAGCAGGGTAAGGATTACTCACTGTGTAACTGTACTGGGACGTGTTTATTCAGCAGGGTAAGGATTACTCACTGTGTAACTGTACTCGGATGTGTTTATTCAGCAGGGTAAGGCGTGTTCACTGTGTAACTGTACTGGAATGTGCTTATTCATCAGGGTAAGGATTAGTCACTGTGTAACTGTACCAGGATGTGTTTATTCAGCGGGGTAAGGATTACTCACTGTATAACTGTACTGGGATGTGTTTATTCAGCCGGGTAAGACGTATTCACTGTGTAACTGTACTGGAATGTGTTTATTCAGCAGGGTAAGGAATACTCACTGTGTAACTGTACTGGTATGTGTTTATACAGCAGGGTAAGGATTACTCAATGTGTAACTGTACAGGATGTGTTTATTCAGCAGGGTAAGGATTACTCACTGTATAACTGTACTGGGATGTGTTTATTCAGCAGGGTAAGGCGTATTCACTGTGTAAATGTTCTGTGATGTGTTTATTCAGCAGGATAAGGATTACTCCCTGTGTAACTGTACTGGGATGTGTTTATACAGCAGGGTAAGGATTACTCACTGTGTAACTGTACTGGGATGTGTTTAGTCAGCAGGGTAAGGATTACTCACTGTGTAACTGTACTGGAATGTGTTTATTCAGCAGGGTAAGGATTACTCACCCTGTAACTGTACTGGGATGTGTTTATTCAGCAGGGTAAGGATGACTCACTGTGTAACTGTACTGGGATGTGTTTATTCAGCAGGTTAAGGATTACTCCCTCTGAAACTGAACTGGGATGTGTTTTTTCAGCAGGGTAAGGATTACTCACTGTGTAACTGTACCAGGATGTGTTTATTCAGCAGGTTAAGGATTAATCACTCTGTAACTGTATTGGGATGTGTTTATTCAGCAGGGTAAGGATTACTCACTGTGTAACTGTACTGGGATGTGTTTATTCAGCAGGGTAAGGATTACTCACTGTGTAACATTACTGGGATATGTTTATTCAGCAGGGTAAGGTTTACTCACTGTGTAACTGTACTGGGATGTGTTTATTCAGCAGGGTAACGATTACTCACTGTGTAACTGTACTGGGATGTGTTTATTCAGCAGGGTAAGGATTACTCACTGTGTGACTGTACTGGGATGTGTTTATTCAGCAGGGTAAGGATTACTCACTGTGTAACTGTACTGGGATGTGTTTATTCAGCAGGATAAGGATTACTCACTGTGTAACTGTACTGGGATGTGTTTATTCAGCAGGGTAAGGGTTACTCACTGTGTAACTGTACTGGGATGTGTTTATTCAGCAGGGTAACGATTACTCACTGTGTAACTGTACTGGGATGTGTTTATTCAGCAGGGTAAGGATTACTCACTGTGTGACTGTACTGGGATGTGTTTATTCAGCAGGGTAAGGATTACTCACTGTGTAACTGTACTGGGATGTGTTTATTCAGCAGGATAAGGATTACTCACTGTGTAACTGTACTGGGATGTGTTTATTCAGCAGGGTAAGGGTTACTCACTGTGTAACTGTACTGGGATGTGTTTATTCAGCAGGGTAAGGATTACTCAATTTGTAACTGTACTGGTATGTGTTTGTTCAGCAGGGTAAGGATTACTCACTGTGTAACTGTACTGGGATGTGTTTATTCAGCAGGGTAAGGATTACTCACTGTGTAACTACTGGGATGTGTTCATTCAGCAGGGTAAGGATTACTCACTGTGTAACTGTACTGGGATGTGTTTATTCAGCAGGGTAACGATTGCTCACTGTGTAACTGTAAAGGGATGTGTTTATTCAGCAGGGTAAGGATTACTCACTGTGTAACTGTACTGGGATGTGTTTATTCAGCAGGTTAAGGATTACTCACCCTGTAACTGTACTGGGATGTGTTTATTCAGCAGGGTAAGGATGACTCACTGTGTAACTGTACTGGGATGTGTTTATTCAGCAGGTTAAGGATTACTCCCTCTGAAACTGAACTGGGATGTGTTTTTTCAGCAGGGTAAGGATTACTCACTGTGTAACTGTACCAGGATGTGTTTATTCAGCAGGTTAAGGATTAATCACTCTGTAACTGTATTGGGATGTGTTTATTCAGCAGGGTAAGGATTACTCACTGTGTAACTGTACTGGGATGTGTTTATTCAGCAGGGTAAGGATTACTCACTGTGTAACATTACTGGGATATGTTTATTCAGCAGGGTAACGTTTACTCACTGTGTAACTGTACTGGGATGTGTTTATTCAGCAGGGTAACGATTACTCACTGTGTAACTGTACTGGGATGTGTTTATTCAGCAGGGTAAGGATTACTCACTGTGTGACTGTACTGGGATGTGTTTATTCAGCAGGGTAAGGATTACTCACTGTGTAACTGTACTGGGATGTGTTTATTCAGCAGGATAAGGATTACTCACTGTGTAACTGTACTGGGATGTGTTTATTCAGCAGGGTAAGGATTACTCACTGTGTAACTGTACTGGGATGTGTTTATTCAGCAGGGTAACGATTACTCACTGTGTAACTGTACTGGGATGTGTTTATTCAGCAGGGTAAGGATTACTCACTGTGTGACTGTACTGGGATGTGTTTATTCAGCAGGGTAAGGATTACTCACTGTGTAACTGTACTGGGATGTGTTTATTCAGCAGGATAAGGATTACTCACTGTGTAACTGTACTGGGATGTGTTTATTCAGCAGGGTAAGGGTTACTCACTGTGTAACTGTACTGGGATGTGTTTATTCAGCAGGGTAAGGATTACTCAATTTGTAACTGTACTGGAATGTGTTTATTCAGCAGGGTAAGGATTACTCACTGTGTAACTGTACTGGGATGTGTTTATTCAGCAGGGTAAGGATTACTCACTGTGTAACTACTGGGATGTGTTCATTCAGCAGGGTAAGGATTACTCACTGTGTAACTGTACTGGGATGTGTTTATTCAGCAGGGTAACGATTGCTCACTGTGTAACTGTAAAGGGATGTGTTTATTCAGCAGGGTAAGGATTACTCACTGTGTAACTGTACTGGGATGTGTTTATTCAGCAGGGTAAGGA